>NC_060120.1:678067995-678369185 GCF_021461395.2 Schistocerca americana | reverse complement strand
GGGCCGACCGGGCGTGGAGAAATTTTGGCGGCCCAATAACAGGAGAAAACCCAGGTGTCGTCGTTATGAAAATTCCGTGTGTAATAATCAACGGCGGGAGAGTGTGCCAGTGTTAAGAGAAAGGAGTGCGCCCACAAATAGTAGATCAGCTGTAGACACGGCAGTAGAAAATACATTCACTGTCAGAGAGAACAATGTAAGTAGTGTTCCGGAAATCGATTATAAAGTGGCAGCTGTAATACCCACAGCGGAACTGGAGATTGAGTTTAAGAATGATTCGCAAGTGTTGAGAGAAGATCAGATGTCGGATAAAACGTCCGTCATCGAGCGAGGGGATGCAGAGAGGGATGAGGTCTGGTTAAAGCAGTTCGGTCGCTTATACGACGAACTAAGAGATTATAGGGGCCTGTATGGGAGAAGTGTTTATGGGGAGCGCGTGCAGGATTTTCCGCGTCTCGTCCCACAGGAAGATAGTGTTTGTGAAATGATAGAAAGTTCTGGCCCTAACCGGCAGACTTTACCAGAAATAGTTGATGTTAATGGGGAGCACGAGCAAGATTCGTCGTGTTTCGTCCCGCAGGAGTTAGATGTTGAAGTAGTAACGGAAAGTTCTGGCCCTAACCGGCAGACTTTACCGAAAGTTATAGTGGTAGAAGTAGCCGACCCATCCGACGCAAACCTCCAGTTTAAACATTGCGAGAGTATTAAGGAGAAAGATTACGAAAATTTTAGTGATAGCCGGACACAATTGGTAGAAAAGCACATAGATTACAGCGTGTATGAGGTTAGAGCTGACATTATACGGTCAGACGGTAGCAGTGTGGGTTGCGCAGATCTAGAGGAAGTAATCGCAGATACTACTGGACATATTTCTCCAGGTAGATTGGCAGATGAGATCAATCTGACTAAAGAGGAATCAACGAAGGTGACAATTAGTGAATTGATAGCAAAGCAACACTCACTAGTTGACGAGTTACAGGAAAAGGTTTCGGTATTGGAGGCGAAGCTACAGACTAAGCCTCAGGACAGACGTGTTGAAATTAAAACTGTATGTGAACAGAGGCTGAAAAAGCCGCCAGATAAACCGGATTTAGGATCAAAGCCGGATGGTTTTTCCTGGAATGACCTGGATATAGACGAGGATTTACTGTGGGAAAATAAAGAAACAGTCGAGGACAAGTGTAGACAGATAGTAGTGTCTGTTAATATGCACGACCTACAACTAAACGTGTTGATTGACACCGGTGCAGAATTGAGTGCTGTATCTGGGAAAATATTTGAGTTACTGAAAGACAGACCTGGCATCGTAGTTATGCCAGTAACAGGAGTGAAAATTATCGGTGCTACTGGGAAGGCCAGTAAACCGGTCACAAAACAGATTTTTGTCAACTTCGAGATATGTGGGGCACGATTTGAACAAGAGTTTGTCGTCGTGCCAGACTTAACTACGGAAGTAATTATCAGGTTAGATTGGCTATTAAAGTACCGTGCAGTGATTAATTGCGAAAGCAAAACTTTGACATGTACGTCCCAAGATAAAACAATAGTAGTTAGTTTTGACGAGGCAGGAGACGAAGTGCATAGGGAATACCAAACTATACACATTGTTAACTGGCCGGATGACATTGACGTAGGAATGGGTTTGAACTGCCGTAACATGAGAAATTTCGGCATTGACAAAAGTGTAGAAAGTGAATTGGAAGAGACACCAAATTCCCTCCACGGGTTAACATTAGTATTGGTGTGAAAAAAGATCGTTTGCGAGAAGTAATGAAGCTAAAAGCCGATGCTCCCATACGTCGTCATGACGCTAAAGCGCGTTTTGCTAAGTTTGCAATCGGAGACTTAGTACTTGTAAAAGCTCATGAGAAATCGAGCGGGATAGACAATGAAATCTCTAAATTTAAGTTTGTTTATAATGGACCATATAAAGTCATTGGTATACCTCACACAAATGCTTATTGCTTAGAGTATCCAAGCTCTGGAAAACTATTAGGTATACGGAATATTGTAGACTTGAAATTGTACCAACCTAGGATCGATTAATACCATACAATGGGTAATTTGAACAGTATGTAAATATAGAGTGTAAGTTGTAAGGTTTGCTAGGTTGCGATGCTTTTGCCTGACCTAGAGGTCATTAAAGAAGTTTTAATTAATAAGTTATTAATGTTGATTAAATGATTTAAGAGTTACTGAATATTAATCAATTTAAAAATCAAAGCTTCTAGTTTAAGTTTTCAGCTGAGTTACAGTAGATTAAGCAATGTAAATATGATTTTGTAACTAGCTGTAAGATTCCATGAATATGTGTTCTACTAGTCATTGCCGATGTACTTAGACGCTGTTTTAAGTTTCAGGCTAGTACATGGGTGCAATGATGGACAGTGTTGAGTTATCCACTGTGATAGTATTGATGGACTCCTTGAGATTACTCGGGAGTGAGTTTTTCCTAAAGAATATAGTGAAACGGACGTTCTGGAAATGCCGTTACACAGGCGAGTGAGATCAAGCGTGCCGCACAGGCGGGCGCAACAATACTTGCGAGGCGAAGCCGCTGTCGGCTCTTGTGCCACTGTCGGCTCTTGCGCCGCTATCGGCATTCTTTGTACTTGCGGGTACGGAAGGCGGAATTGTTTTTCTTCCTGGACAGCTGAAAGAATTGTACTGTCAATATTTATGGTTTTTTTCGATCTGCTGAATATTATTTTCTTGTTTAGCATTAAGTGGACTCTCATGGCGAGAGTATTAATTACAAAAAGGTTATATAAAATGTGTAGTCTATTTAATTATTTATTTGCGTATTTTGATCTACCTGTTTTTATGACCATGCACTCTAATTAATTTTGCAAATAGTATTCCATTTCTTATAGTGTTACGAATTTTAATGATTTTTGAATAGCTAAACCATTTTCTATATTTTCTATGAATTTTATTATGTTGTCAACCTGTTTTATTTTGTGCAAGATGACAGAGTGAAATAAGATTAGGAGTGTCTCCACTCAATTATTATGGTCTAAAAATTGATTTATGGTTAATGAGACGAATGCTAAATTTTGTTGATGTTTTGAGCATATGCATTTCCGCTGTTTCTTTTTTGGGACATATTCTGAGTCTGTTTACGTTACACGAACATCCTCAGGCAATGTGGGGCTCGCGTAACGCCGGAAATGCATAACCTCCTATTTCCATCTATTGTACTATAATTTGTTTTCCTTATTTTTGTTACCTGAATATATGACATTTCTGTGTCTTTACATATTGTAATTGTTTTACTATTTGTATATATATATTTATGCACTTATGTCGATGTATAATTGGTTTGTTTCGTAAATATTATTTGTATTTTTACGCTGGGTCTTGCCTAGGGAAAACTGCTATCGAACGATTACATCGATAGGTCGTGTGAAGAATCAAAGTGTGTAGGAACTTTGGTAGTGTTAACTCTGCCGCGTGGAGCGCGGGCAGGGGGAGTCTGGCTGGAGTAGCGAGTGGAGCAGGTGAGTTGTGTGTAGATCCCGCGAGTTGCCGCGCTTTCGGGGTTTCGCAGCATGTAATTGCGCTCGACTTGCGATAATAGTTTCTGACATGGTGTCGCGGACGGGAAGCATTAGCTGGCGCACATCAAGAGCCCGTTTCGTCTGGTGACCGTGTTGAGAAGAAGGCGCGCCAACATCCAGCTTCTGCAACAGCGACGGCCGACAATGAGTGACTGTCGCCAGCTCCTCGATCGACGGCTTCAAACCTTCAATCAACCAACAAGGAAGACTGGAAGCACGTAAAGTTTTAGAACTGTATGGCAGACCTCAGCTTTTCAAATTGTACCATTTGCCTCGCAAAATTACAGCAACTTGGCATGAACTTTTGTTGCTCATTGTCCCAATTGTATTACCAAGCAGTGTCCCTTCCTTTTCCGAAATGAACCCGAGTGTCGTTGAAATTCAAACGCCAGCATAATTCCATTTCACTGCTTTAATTTCAAAGTTCAGTTTAAGTATTCATAGCTGGCTACAATATTTAGATTACGCAAGCACAAATTAAGAGTGCGAGTTTTGTTATCATATTTTAGCTCACCTGTGACAGCAGCTCAGCTTGGTACGTACTAAATTTTACTATTGTTAATTGTTCAGAATCATTGAATTCAAGTTCAAAGTAAAATCTCTTATTTCTAAATTGCGTAGATTCAAGTTGCTTTTGAAATGATTGTTGAGGTAGTCCAAGACTAACCGTATTTTACTGAATTTCGATGTGCTTCAGGAAGAAAGCTCACTATTAACTTCAGTCACTAAATTAACTTTCGATTTTCCGGTTTTATTAATTCTTTTGCTAAATTAAGTCAGAGTGCAGCGAAAGTTATTACTTCTGACAAACTTTCAGTTTTCACACTACACGTGTCAACCTTCAGTTGCCACGCTTCTAGTGTTAATTATATGTGTAATAACCTTTCTTTTTCAGTTACTATAGTAATTGTCCTTAGGACTGGCGACCGTAATTTCCCCCAAGTCTCAAATATCTAATTACTGCTAGTTAATTGTTAACGTAATGGCCGCACATTTACTTTCTTCATTAACTTTACCCCTTTTCAGAATTAATTTCCACCAGTTTCATTTGCATTTTTCCTTTCATTTAGATGTAACCCTTTCCTCCCTCTTTCCTGACAGATTAACTTCGGTGACGATTGCTTTTTCCCAAATTTCCATTAGGTACACACGGTTTAATTTTTCACTGTCATTAAGGTCGATAAGTGAGGGGGAGGTTACAACTGGAACAGCATATTACATCCACATACTAACACCTTTTTATTGGTCTTTTTGGCTGATTCGGTGCTCTCTGATATATATATATATATATATATATATATATATATATATATATATATACTCCTGGAAATGGAAAAAAGAACACATTGACACCGGTGTGTCAGACCCACCATACTTGCTCCGGAGACTGCGAGAGGGCTGTACAAGCAATGATCACACGCACGGCACAGCGGACACACCAGGAACCGCGGTGTTGGCCGTCGTATGGCGCTAGCTGCGCAGCATTTGTGCACCGCCGCCGTCAGTGTCAGCCAGTTTGCCGTGGCATACGGAGCTCCATCGCAGTCTTTAACACTGGTAGCATGCCGCGACAGCGTGGACGTGAACCGTATGTGCAGTTGACGGACTTTGAGCGAGGGTGTATAGTGGGCATGCGGGAGGCCGGGTGGACGTACCACCGAATTGCTCAACACGTGGGGCGTGAAGTCTCCACAGTACATCGATGTTGTCGCCAGTGGTCGGCGGAAGGTGCACGTGCCCGTCGACCTGGGACCGGACCGCAGCGACTCACGGATGCACGCCAAGACCGTAGGATCTTACGCAGTGCCGTAGGGGACCGCACCGCCACTTCCCAGCAAATTAGGGACACTGTTGCTCCTGGGGTATCGGCGAGTACCATTCGCAACCGTCTCCATGGAGCTGGGCTACGGTCCCGCACACCGTTAGGCCGTCTTCCGCTCACGCCCCAACATCGTGCAGCCCGCCTCCAGTGGTGTCGCGACAGGCGTGAATGGAGGGACGAAAGGAGACGTGTCGTCTTCAGCGATGAGAGTCGCTTCTGCCTTGGTGCCAATGATGGTCGTATGCGTGTTTGGCGCCGTGCAGGTGAGCGCCACAATCAGGACTGCATACGACCGAGGCACACAGGGCCAACACCCGGCATCATGGTGTGGGGAGCGATCTCCTACACTGGCCGTACACCACTGGTGATCGTCGAGGGGACACTGAATAGTGCACGGTACATCCAAACCGTCATCGAACCCATCGTTCTACCATTCCTAGACCGGCAAGGGAACTTGCTGTTCCAACAGGACAATGCACGTCCGCATGTATCCCGTGCCACCCAACGTGCTCTAGAAGGTGTAAGTCAACTACCCTGGCCAGCAAGATCTCCGGATCTGTCCCCCATTGAGCATGTTTGGGACTGGATGAAGCGTCGTCTCACGCGGTCTGCACGTCCAGCACGAACGCTGGTCCAACTGAGGCGCCAGGTGGAAATGGCACGGCAAGCCGTTCCACAGGACTACATCCAGCATCTCTACGATCGTCTCCATGGGAGAATAGCAGCCTGCATTGCTGCGAAAGGTGGATATACACTGTACTAGTGCCGACATTGTGCATGCTCTGTTGCCTGTGTCTATGTGTCTGTGGTTCTGTCAGTGTGATCATGTGATGTATCTGACCCCAGGAATGTGTCAATAAAGTTTCCCCTTCCTGCGACAATGAATTCACGGTGTTCTTATTTCAATTTCCAGGAGTATATATATATATATATATATATATATATATATATATATATATATATATATGTGTGTGTGTGTGTGTGTGTGTATACTGAAGAGCAAACAAATACGGTTCACCTGCCTACAGTCGTGTTGGGCCCTTGTGAGTATCCAGAAGTGCCGCAATACGACGTGGCATGGACTCGACTAATGTCTGAAGTAGTGCTGGAAGGAACTGACAAGAAGAATCCCTCAGGGCTTTTCATAAATCCGTAACAATACGTGCAGGTGAAGATCTCTTCTGAACTGCACGTTGAAAGGCATCCCAGAAACGTTCAATAATGTTAATGTCGGGGAGTCTGGTGGCCAGTGGAAGTGTTTAAATGAGAAAAGTGTTCCTGGAGCAAATCTGTAGCAATTATCGACGTGTGAGGTGTCGCATTGTCCAGTTGGACTTGCCATCCATCGGAATGCACAATAAACGCGAATGGGAGCAGGTGATCAGACACGATGCTTACGTAAGTGTCACCTGTCAGTGTCGTATCTAGACGAATCAGGGATTCCATATCTCTCTTGCTGCACACGCCTCACACCATTACAGAGCCTCCATCAGCTTGAGCAGTCCCCTGCTGACATGCAGGGTTCATGGATTCATGAGGTTGTCTCCATACCCGTACACTTCCACCCTCTCGATACAATTTGGAACGAGATTCGACTGACCACGCAACATGTTTCCAGTCATCAACATTCCAGTGTCGGTGTTGACGGGCCCTCGTGAGGTGTAACGTTTTGTGTCGTCCAGTCAAGAAGGGTACACGTGTGGGCTTTCGGCTCCGAAAGGCCATTTCGATGACGTTTCCTTGAATAGTTCGTACGCTGACACTTGTTGATGGCCGAGCTTTGAAAACTGCTACGATTTGCGGAAGGGCTGCACTTCTGTCACATTGAACGATTCTATTCAGCCGTCGTTGGTCCCGTTCTTTCAGGAGATTCTTTCGGCCACCACGATGTCGGAAATTTGATGTTTTACTGGATTCCTGATATTCAAGCTACACTCGTGAAACAGTCGTACGGGATATTTCGCACTTTATCGCTAGCTTTGTAGCTTTGAGATGCTGTGTTCCATCGCTCTTGATAATCTGCCATTGTAGCAGCATTAGCCGATCTAACAACTGCGCCACACCCTTTTTATCTTATACAGTCATTGCCAACCGCAGCGCTGTCTTCTACCTGTCTACATGTCTCTGTATATGATTACGCGTGCCTATACCAGTTTCATTCGCGCTTCAGTATATATAGAGCTTTTTAGCTTTACCTAAGTACTTTTATGTCACATGCATTGCACACATCTCCTTCTCCCCCTCTCTCTGGACAGCCATGGCTATCCACTTGCATACTGCCCAGAATACATTCAGATACTATTCACACAACATCCCAGTAACGCAGAACAGTCGAGCTGTCAGGTGTTACCAACCTTTTTCGTCCCCCTCCTCACATCTACGTAACAGGCTGACATGAAAGCGAGTTAATGCTGCATTGTCATCCAGTTCTCAGCTATTACCCTATGGCATGCACCATACTGTCGCTTGCGGAATATCTATGTACGCAGATGTAGATATGTTTAAAATTTCAACTGTAGTTCGTCAGGAAGTTAGTTTAAAATCAATTGCAAAATTTGTACTAAAAGGACGGGGAGGCAAGCAAGCGGCCTAATAAAAGCGCGTTAATAAAGAAAAGAACGGCAAGTTTCGCATTAGCGGCAGCATCAAACCTCTTACTTTCTTTTTCGCCGTTGTTCATTCTGCGAACAAGCCTTTCAGTGTGTGTGTTCTTGTGTCCCCTGCGGCGGCCGTGCGCGCCAAAAGGGAAGTGATTAATAGCTGAGGAGCAGCAGCCTGCGAGTTTTGGCCTTGTGGAGCTGTTGGTGCATGCATTATTAAAGGTCGATCACGTTGCAGATGAGGAGGTGAACGCGCCGCCGCCGGCGCCTGATACCCGTTCAAAAATGCATGCACCACCCCGCCCCATTCCATTCACACAACGGCTCTGTCAGCTCAGCGGGGAGCATGCGCCTGTTAAATGCGTGATGGCGCCCGCGGCCAAGAATGGGTGCACGCCGCCTCTTTGCCAGTGTAATTGTCGTTTGAAGTGGCGCAGAGTGTTTGCGGCGGTAAGCTGTGAGCCACAGCAGCTGCTGCTGTACTTCAAACGCTTTGCCTGTCGTAATGACGAGAGCGCAAACACAAAGAAGTGTTTTAAGGACCAGATGTGACACTCGTAGGTACACGCAATTATCCCTGCGGGGAAGCGACCCCACCGAGCACTGTGCGCCCTGTGTACTTGTGTATTCTCTGCGGTTTGCGAGAGAAGCTGAAGGACTATGAACATCAAACAGCACTGGCTACATCTGTGTAGACCTTTGGGCTGCATATTCGTTTAACTTCTGCTGGTTCTGTACATTTTTTAACACAGCAGCCCAGAAGTACGTCACAGTTTGTGTATATAACGACGTATAAATACGCTGCCTCTTCGCAACATGAGGGATGTTCTTGCATTTTGCGCATAGCTGCCTATCATTTATCACATTTGTAGAATAATCTCATTAGACACAAAAGTAAACACGCTGACTAAATAAATGTGTTTTACAAGGGGAAGGCTTCAGATACGGCCAACTGATTCGGCTCAGATTTGGCAGGTCGCTTGTGTTCAACCTAAAACGAAGATAATTGTAAATAGAGCGTTTTTCATCATCAGGTACGGGGTCCGCAAACGCCTGCTTTTCCAGAAATCGAGGAAAGAAACTTTTACAACTGCCGCTTATGTATCCAATTGGTACACGCTTTTAGCTGAGAGCGCCGATATCGCAACGGGCAAAGTGACTGTCTGAAAAGCGGAAAACTCGGGTTCGAATCTCGAGGAAACAGTACGGTTTTCATTTTCTTAAACTTTAGTTTTTCGTATGAGAATTCTTAGGGATAGGAAGGTTAACAAGGTACGCAAATCAACATGGAATAATAATAGTAGTAAGGTAGGCAAAGTAATTTCCCAAACGATGTGAAAAAGTAAAGAACTCTAATTTTAAGCCTTGACACATGAAAAAAATTCCGAGTTAGAATGCTGCGAATTCCACACGAGGGACCACAGACAGCCAACCGTGTGATACTTCTCTACAGCGAGGCACGGGACAGAATGCACGAAGAAGTCAGTCGGATAGAGTTGTTTTCCGTCATTAGGCTGCCGCGAACCTCAGTGGTACATATAATGATATTTCACCGTTAATCTGGAGGATAAAATATGTTTTGTGAAAGAATACAGTGATCTTCCGTAAATAACATATGACTTGTACTGTATGAAGTTCGTAGTAGTTAGCTTTTGTGTTTACGCCGCCGTAACTACTTATTGGTTGCTGATTGATATCTTTCAGTTGCATAATCAGAATAATGGATAATGTACACGCTTCGACCAGCGCTGAAATATATAGTTGGGAGCCTGTCACAGACGACGACAAGTGAGAAGTTACCGACGCTGTGTTTTGGTTTGTAGAAGTGGTTCAAATGGCTCTGAACACTATGCGACTTAACTTCTGAGGTCATCAGTCGTCTATAACTTAGAACTAATTAAACCTAACTAACCTATGGACATCACACACATCCATGCCCGAGGCAGGATTCAAACCTGTGACTGTAGCGGTCGCTCGGTTCCAGACTGCAGCGCCTAGAACCGCACGGCCACTCCGGCCGCCTTTGTAGACAGATTTATTATCAATGCGCTACCGGAAGCAAGCAGTTTCGTTTCTCGGCGTTCCAGATTCATAGGAGCGGTTATCATCGAGCGATTTTTGAAGCTGACAAACGAAATGACTTTTGTTGATACTGAAGTAATATACTATGAAGGCGGAGCCGAAGGTGATTCACTAGTATATATCACGACTAGTGAATCGCAAAATGATCAGAACACTTTGGAAATGTCCACGTCGCAGGCAATTTGTGCTTTATCTGTTCCCGATGAGTATTACGGACTGGTTACTAAACGATTGAACTACGGCGCTATAACCCTTGAAGTAAGAGTAAAGGCGTAGAGCTAGCCAGGAATCATCCAAATTGGAACCTGCAAACACTGCAAAAGAATGGAACAACAACAGCCCCGAAAAGGAAGAAGGTCCTAAAATAGTGGGAAAATGATATCGTTAAAGAATGGACAAGATACGACAAATACCAGGCGATAAATAAGTGGACAAACGACCGATTTGTCGAATCTCCTCGTAACGTAAATGTAACCACAAGAAGACTCCAGGAGTGACCTGATCGTGCAGCGCTTCAGTATACGACCAAAAAGAATTTTACGTTTGCTGCATCTTGAGCAAGGAGTTTTAAATCGGAATATAAATCTCGTCAACGGCATGTCACTGAATACGTCTCCCACAGGGAGGTAGAAAATATAGAAGATATACAGAAAGTGGCCGCTCTATGCAGCTCGCAAACGGCTTCGCTTAAGAGCGGTTTTAATCGTAATTAAGTGATGAACACTAATGAAACGGGATGCGAGTATCGGGTGAACATTCGACGCATGTTATCCCATAAAGGGAGAAAAACGAACCAAAATTGTTGCCTAAGGTTTTCCGGTGTTTACAAGAAACGAATATTACATTTGGTCCTCGGGTTAGACGAAGTCAGTCTCTTAACCGACTCGTTGAAAAATGTTTACATTACTTGCTCCAAATCGGGGAAATTGACAATTGCCATTTACAGAACATTTCTTGAGAATGTTTTACAACCACACGTTGCTGATAATAAGTTTTGTCTAAGTTTGGATTGATGGAGTGGACAAACTAACTGATGTGCATGGTAACAGTAATACCGCCAAATTGCACATCTGTGTGCCAGCCGTGTGATGTTTATTTCTACCGCCGGACTGAAAACTTTATTTCGGGGCTTCAGAATTGCAGTGCGCCTCTGAAAACCCAGTGTGAACTGCACAACCGCACGGATGCAATAACTATTCACAGCATAACTTTCAGCACTGATTTTTCAGGCAACGAAGTCGTATGCGTGATACGCATCAAAATTAATTCCCGAAAAAGACATATATTTAAGTGTAAACCAAGTTTGTTTTCCGCCGACTCTTCGGAAGGAACAGTGTAGCTGTCCAAAGATTGCATTCATCAGATGCTTTTGGTGCCGCGAGTATATTGTATCATCCCTCTAGTTGTTCGAAGAAATGCGAGGACGCGTAACAATGACTGGAAGAGCCAATGCAATATGACCAGGAGTAACATTTGAGTTGTTTACTATCTCAAGAAGTTTGAGAAATTTATTTGACTACCTTTTATCATTCCTTATTGCTTTACGTACCTTATTAACCCTCCTATCCCTATCACTTGAGATGTGGAAAACTGCAAACGAGAAGAATAACATCCGCTAGGTTTCCTCGATATTCGAACCCGGGTTCTCCGCTTCCTCGCCAGATACCTTGGCCGTTCGCTCTCAGCGTAAAATGTTTACCACGTGGATACATAACCAGCAGTCGTAGAAATTTTTTTCCTCGATTCATGGAAAAGTATGCGTTTGTGGACATCATACCTGACGATGAAAAATGCACTATTTACAATTATCTATCATTCCGCCAATTTTGATTCGATTCCTCTTCGTAACCCTTACGGCTGATTTTCACAAAAACGGAAGGGCATTGAGCCAAAATAGAGACCTTCGTTTTAGGTGGTACACAAGCGATCTGACAAACTTGAGCCGAATCTGTTGGCCGTGTCTGAGGCCTTCCCCTTGTTAGATTTGTGTCTTCCCTTCATTTCGAGAAAGGTTGGACAGTGATTAAGACATGCCGGGAAGGGTTGAATAAATATCCTCTTCCGGGCAAACTGACTTAGATTTTCCATGATTTTATCAAATCACTTTAATCTGAGAGCCTACTCTCTGACAGAGCGTGGGAAAAAAATGAAGCCTTCACGCTTCGTGTACAAGCTCTGTTTGCTCTTATTTTATTACGATGATCGTTTCTTCCTATGCAGATGAGCGGTAACAACACATTTTTTCATTCGGAGGAGAAAGTTGGTAATTAAAAGAGCTCGCTGCAACGAAAAACGCCATCCCAAATTTATTATCATAATCGTGACGCTCCCCCTCGTATTTCGCGTTAATAGCAAACGAGCTGCCCTTCTCCGAACTTTTCGATATCCTCCACTAGTTTTCTCTGACGTGAATCGAATGCTGTGCAGCACTACTACAAAAGAGGTAGGACAACTATAGTGTAGGCAGGCTTCTTAGAAGTCCTTTTGCATATTCTAAGGGTTCTGCCAATAAAACGCTGTATTTTGTTTGCTTTCACCACAAGGTTAACTATGTGATCGTTCCAATTGATGTTATTCGTAGTTACAAATGGTTAGTATTTGGTTATATTTACAGCCTTTAGATTTATGTGATTTATCGTGTAACCGAAATTTAGCGGAGTCCTTGTAGTGCCTTCCTGACGACTGGTTTCAACAGCAAATAATGTCTTCTTCCGATCTTCACCAGAAAACTCGTTATGCGTCTTGTTCCATATATCTACTTGGAATAGAAATTTCGAGCGAGGGCGTCAGTTTGTACTGAAACTTTGCCATCTAGGTAATGTATTTTGCTGGAGTTATTGATGTTCTGCTTAGTTAATAAACAAACACTTCATAATTAGTTAGCAGGAAAGTTATGCGGCTAATACGTGCGTTGGTTGCATACCGTTGACGGTAGATCGTACAACTTGTATTGTAAGTAATAATTTGTGTACCCGCTTCATTTTTAACTTTGACGGATCTGTGCCATCGTTTACGCCACGAATATTTGCTTTACGCGTCCCCTGGTCTTTGTCAACAACTTTTCAACACTGTGATCACATGCGAGGGCGTGCTGAAAAGTAATGACTCCGAATTTTTTAAGTGAGAACTCTTACGACTTTTTAAATAAAACAAGTGTCCCTAACATTATACATTTTTATTCTTCATGTCTGCAGCTTTGCAGTTCTCTGCCGCTAGAAGGCTTCGAGTAGTAACGTGTAACATGGCGGCGAGTGACGTAACTACGTCGTTACGTGGTAAATAGCGTGCTGTAATGGGGTTTCGAATTCGAAGAGTTCGTCCACACGTGGAATACCCTCTCCTTCGGCATACGAATGCCAGACGACTCATAAGCGCTGCGACATCTGTAACAATGTGACGCCTTAGATTCACTGTCATCGAACATCCTCCATACAGTCATGGCTTGTCCACTCTCGATTTTCATGTGTTTCCAAAACCTGAGTTCTAAAAGTTCACAGTGCAAACACATATGAGGTTGTGGCTCCGTCAACAAAATCAAACACTTTACAACGACTGTATCAACTAACTAGTCTCTGCCCGCATCTCGTGGTCGTGCGGTAGCGTTCTCGCTTCCCACGCCCGGGTTCCCGGGTTCGATTCCCGGCGGGGTCAGGGATTTTCTCTGCCTCGTGATGGCTGGGTGTTGTGTGCTGTTCTTAGGTTAGTTAGGTTTAAGTAGTTCTAAGTTCTAGGGGACTGATGACCATAGATGTTAAGTCCCATAGTGCTCAGAGCCATTTGAACTAGTCTCTCGTTGCGAGAAATACAGGGTGATCAAAAAGTCAGTATAAATTTGAAAACTTAATAAACCATGGAATAATGTAGATAGAGAGGTAAAAATTGACACACATGCTTGGAATGACAAGGGGTTTAATTAGAACCAAAAAAAAGAAAAGTTCACAAAATGTCCGACAGATGGCGCTTGACAGCAAAACTGCTACCGTGACGGGTGAGAGGTACGCCGATATGTTACAGAATCGCATCTTCCCTAGCCTGATAAACACCTGCTGGAACGTACGATGTTTATACAGGATGGCTCTCCACCCCATATTGCTAGATTCGTGAAAGATCTCTTGCGCTCGTCGTTTGGTGATGATCGTGTGCTCAGCCGCCACTTCCGTCATGCTTGGCCTCCCAGGTTCCCAGACGTCAGTCCGTGCGGTTGTTGGCTTTGGGGTTACTTGAAGTCGCAAGTGTATCGTGATCGACCGACATCTCTAGGGATGCTGAAAGACAACATCCGACGCCAGTGCCTCATCATAACTCCGCACATGCTTTACAGTCATGTTCACAAAATTATTCCTCGACTACAGCTATTGTTGAGGAATGATGGTGGACATATTGAGTATTTCCTGTAAAGAACATCATGATTGCTTTGTCTTACTTTGTTATGCTAATTATTGCTATTCCGATCAGATGAAGCGCCATCTGTCGGACATTTTTTGAACGTTTGTATTTTTTCGGTTCTAATAAAACCCCATGTCATTCCAAGCATGTGTGCCAATTTGTACCTCTCTATCTACATTATTGCGTGATTTATTCTGTTTTCAAATTTATACTGACTTTTCGATCACTCGGTATATTCGTCCCCAGGGAGCGAGATAAATATGTGGACATGAAGAACCAAGACGTGGTATACTGAAAAAATTATTTAATTAAAACGCTTTAATAATTTTCACATAAAAATTCGGAGGCATTACTTTTCAGCACGCCCCCGTAGATAACCAATCGTTGTGGCATTGTGAGTGAGAAATTAGACTCACGTTTGACACGAGCGATCACCGTATTTAAAATTTTTCTCGGTTTTCTTAAATCGTTATAGCTGAATGGCAGAATAACTTCTTCGGTTATGAAATCACCAATTCCTCTCAGAACCCATATGAAATAAGGGCTTCGTCTTCAATAACCTCGTTATCTGTATTGTGTAAGGCATAAGTTTCGTTCCATTTTTGCAGCTACTTTACGAATGAGAGTTGCTTTTCTTAGTTTTCCGTACCTATTCATGAAATTATGCGAAAAAAATGCCGGTTCGGTTGTAGTTCCGTCATAAATTGCATTGAGAAGCACTTTTATTTCTTGATGGTGACTGGTTTCGGACGCTTTATCTATTTTCAAACCATCCGTTTTGTGTGGCAAACACAGGCGATAGCCTATACACAGCAACTGCCTCTAGAGTGATGATCAAAGCGGCACAGTGGCCGAGTAAACGTCAGCAAATAGACCCCATAGGATATGTTGCAAGTCCGTAAAAATTCCAAATCTTTGCTTGATTTTTATGCTCTCGCTTGTGATGTGAGAATGTAAACGTAACTGATACACAGATTAACCTACCTGCTGTAGTATGAAACATGTTTTACCACCGGTTGGTTTAGTGTGTTTGAGTAAACCATTGCTTGTTCATTCCGCATTTGCCCCATCTCTTACAACCTTCTTGTGAATATTACAGCTACAAGTCTAATAAGTCATCGTTGCCAGATACTGACACGAACTATTGTCAGAAGATTGGAAAAAAAGCCGGGTTGAGGGGGACGTAGGGGAAGGTGGGTTCGGGTGCCAGAGAAATATAGGAACGCACGAGGCAATACTGACCCGACGGCTCACCTTAGATTGAAGAAAGAAAACCTACCTGAATGACACTGGTAGGTTAAGAGAAAGTCTATGATAATGTTGAACGGAATACACTATATTAAATTCTGAAGGCAGCAGAGATAAAATACAGACAGTGAAAGGTTATCTTACAGACTCCAGACTGCAGTTCTAAGCGTCGAAAGACATGAAAGATGAAAATACAACGAACTTCGAATTGTTTATTGACGTGAGAACGCCGGCCGCGGTGGTCTCGCGGTTAAGGCGCTCAGTCCGGAACCGCGCGACTGCTACGGTCGCAGGTTCGAATCCTGCCTCGGGCATGGATGTGTGTCATGTCCTTAGGTTACTTAGGTTTAAGTAGTTCTAAGTTCTAGGGGACTGATGACCACAGAAGTTAAGTCCCATAGTGCTCAGAGCCATTTGAACCATTTGACGTGAGAACAACACGCAGAGTGCTTCTACGAACAATTCTACATAATCGAAGCGTCTCAGAGCAGCATCTACCGATGACAGCTTACGGGCGGAGGTGAGTGGTAGTAGTTGTAACAGGTGCTGCCGCGCTGCCGCTGCAGCTCGCCTGGCGGCGGTGATTGCGTGTTAACAGCGCGGCTCTACTTGTTGATCGAGGGAGCGGCGCCGGCAGCAGCCATTAACAGAGTCAACGAGGTCGTCTCTCCTCTGGCTGCTAAAGCCGCCGCTGCTAGTCCTCGGCCGGCATTAATCACGTTAGCGAGAAAGCGCCCACTTGCCGCTCACGATTCGCCAAGAGCGCGACGAGGCTAACCTATTTCGTGGAGCTCTAGTTATTTTTCTTCCAAATGAATAGACTCAGCAAGTTGTTCTCCAACATAATTTTAAGAAAACAGCCGACTTAAAACTCTCTTTTGCTCTTTTGTTGACGTAAAAATTTCTGTTCGCTCACCGGTCTAACTTTCTGGTGTGACAAAAAGTCGGTCCTAGAAACGCTAATATCTGCGAAACTGATAAAGCGTAAATTAGGGTTGAGATAACAAAGGATAGATCGGGCCAGTAAGTGTTTGTCACACACTATTTATTTGTCTGTGACGTCAGGGTACACATGCGTGTTACTACGAATTAGCTTTTTGTAAAGTTATAAACTGGCTTAGCGTATGAAAGCGTTTAGCTAGGACATTGATTCTGGTGTAGTTATGAAGAGCTTGCGGAGCCCTGCTACGATCAAAAATTAGATACTAAAAATATTCATCAGAATACAAGTAAAAATCGATATTAAATTGCAAACTACAAAATAATGGAATATGTCGTCTCATATGATTCGTAAATTAGTTCGGAATCATCAAAAACGGAACAAGAGAAAAGCTTGCGTCGAACAGAATCCAAACAGCCTGAAAAGACCAGTGCCGAGCGACAGAGGGAGCTACTGCAGCGCGGCCAGTTACATATTTTAAAAACTGAAAGTTACGAAGTAATCGATTACGTGGTCTCAAATGACACGTAAATATGCTCGAAATTACAGGAAACGTAAGCTGGAGGAAAGCACGCACCGACAGGAAGCCATAAACCTAAGAAGTTTAATGCCTAACAAACACCAGAGCTATGGCATAAAATCGAATTGTGAGTGGTGATGTGGCCCTCAACTACATACCCCCTGACTCAGAGTTGCAATATTAAAAGTTTCATCTGGTTTTGTTGTCTAGGGGCTTGGATACGTAGTTGCCGCATTACAGGCAAAATGCTGCTGAGTCTGCAGTATAAGATAAGAATACACACTTTAACCGAATGGTCGAAGGTTTCTATCACTCGGCAATTGCGAATTATGAATGCAACATATAAATTTATAAATGAAAGATTGCAATTAAATAAAATCTGTGGGTACTATCTTAACGACTTTGAATGATGAGTATGATAGTAGAAGTACTTTTGAGAATGCGGTATATTTTTGCAAAACACATATTTGTGTCGATGCTCCAGCAGTTAAATAAAATATAAGTTGAATAACACGGAAACAATAGATTCCTACTGCACGTATTTAGTTATGAACTATAAAATACCTCGCGAGATATTCACTTCCCAATGTATACTACATCTTGACTACAGAAGCCATGGAAATCATACAAGAGCACAAGTAGGCACTCTGAAATATTTCTATCTTCCGCGACCAAGCGCAAATTCCCGTGACTGTGCGTCCGTCGCGCCGTACACAGCTCTCCCGTGTCCTGTGCGATACTGTTCAGCACTGCCGCACTTCCTTAACTCTCTTCCATCCAGTCTCCCCATTCACTAGCGCTGTGAATGGTTAGAGCGCTCGCCCCATGTCTTCAAGCCAACGCACCCATACAAACATAATGAAACACATTCGATGTACTCGATTTACATTCAAATAACTTGAAATTAAATAAATATTCTTACAACTGGACCATAAACACGCTCTAACACACATTATTAGACACAAAAGCAAATTAAATAAACATACATCAAAGGAATAGAACAAAAGGTAGGCCAATAGCCTAATGTCTCTGTGCTTTCTAAAATACAGTAAATATTTTACCAATTTCTTCATGAATAGTATATATCGGATACAAACAAAGACATAGATGAATAAATATATTTATAAGCATGCTGCTACCACTTTTCGTGTAACTGTGGAGTACTTATGGCCTGACGCGATCGATAGTAATTGGCCACTTTGACCTCCAATAACTCATGTACTACTCATGTTACATGCCTGTAATTCATACCAATTTAGGTTTACACTAATAGCTTTCCAAAGACATGTCGATAGATGAAATCGGAAAAAGCATTTAGATTTTAGAAATTCGTTGCTGGGTGTTACTTGTATAATTTACCGTCAGATACTAAACTTTAAACTAATAAGGACCTTGAAAATATGATTACACCATCAGAATTGTCGTGCAAATAATAATAAAGTACATGTTTCTTTTTGAGGTATCATGATGAATCTGGCTACCATTAATTTGTATATGAACTGTGAAATGTCTGCCATTAAGGTTTGACAAAGCCCGCCATCTTTGGTTCTCCTTGCGTGTCTCCTTCATCAACACAGTGTCACCATGGAATTCCCAGCCACGTGGCTGGACCAGCCATTGTGTGGCATCACGTGGTCGGTAAGCTAAATTTCGGCACCACGTGGCTGCTGCCGGGCCGTGACCCACCGAGAGGCCCCTGTTCGGAACCTAGAAATTTTTAGTGCCCCACAACTTGACCATTACCTTACAGGCACCATCGAGAAAGGAATGAAAAATTTCGGAAAGCTATTATGTAGCTGGTCCAGTGTACATACCACTGCACAGTCTTACATCGAGCCCATCGAAGCTAATGTCATCTGCTCCAGTGATCTGCTTCACGCGATTTAAGGAGCCATTGCTGATTATGTTGGCCTTGTCGATGATGACACTACGCAAACCGTTAAACTACCCCTTAATAAACTTGTTCGACTCTATGAGCCCACAGACCCTTGCTACATAGAATAAACCTATGATTTATCTAGTCTGTAATTGTCATACGACTGTGTAATAATTTTATTAAAATATTGATTATTAAATTACGTATTGATACGAAACACTTAATATATTAATCACAAGTTTTCAAGAAAAATCTACGAAGCTGAGCCGGATTGCACACACAAAAATATTAACTTAATTTTTCGACATTCCGCGAAATTCAACTAATGCCGTTTCGTGTTCAATAATAAGAAGGCCAAATTTCCCAGTATTTTCTGTCCACTATGCTATAAGAAAGTAAAGAACGAAATCAAATCGTTTGAGATGAGGTTTTACACAGATATGTTCTAAATGAAACGTACTGATAAGAAATAAGGTTCTCCATAGAACTGGCGAGCAAGAAATGTGTGGAAAACGCCGATAAGGGAAAGGGTGGTAAGACATTAGGTAATAACAACCATGGGTGTCTAGGGAGTCACTGAGAACAGTTGTAGATAAGTACAGAGACCAGAATATGTTGGTAAAAGATAGTTGCGGACCCTGACCTTTACTGTGACAGGAACTGAAGGTTGACGGAGGATGGTACAGTGAGGAGCCATGTCATGCCCACCTCCCCACCGCAAAAAAAAAAAAAAAAAAAAATGATTTTGCGCCTAAGAGCATTCAAATCAGCTTTTTCGGCGATTAGTTCACTAAAATGATTTAATGGTCTACGTTCAGCAAATAGTATATTAGGAACTTATGCAGTTTCCCTGACTCTAACCCTCTTTGCCAGCACCGCACCCACTGCACATTTGATATTCATTACTGGCTAATGCTTAGTCCGATCATTCTTATCACTTACCTAATGTGCAACATGGCTCGTTCTAGTGATGATTTAATCGAATACATAATATTGGCAAAGAATTCTTTGTTTTCTATGGAATGTCCGTTGTAAGATTCACTTCCTTACATTAAAGAAGTGTGTTACATGCATAGTCCACATGGTACCAAGAATTTTAACACTGCTTCTCGTTTTGCTTTTGCATGTTCATGGGTGCCAGTATACTATATTGCGGCCCTTGGAATTCCGTAAAGAAGATGGAAGTAAACTACAGATGTTATCATTGTGGTGCAGCATTCTTGTGACTTCAGAAGGTATTTTGAAACACATTAGGAGCTCGATGCCAATCTCCTTGATGAATCGCTTCTCTTACCCTTTGTAACCTTCGTTCAGGGTAACCATTTGAGCAAAATGTCTGTAAAGTATGTTGTTTGATTCGCTCTTGTGCTTTCGACCATCTTGCAGTAGACATTCCACAACAACCGACACTTTAACTAAACCATATCAAAACGAATCTTGTAGGTCATGGTCTCCGACCGGCTGCTTGTCATCCTTTGTCATTGGGGTATTTAGGCTCAGGATGGAGGGACTTCATGGATCTATATAGTAGCTGTATATGATGGTTTTCATAAACACAACTGAAAACTGACTGATGTGGTTCCTCAGTTGTTCTACGAGGCTGAGATAACACTGTTTAAGGTCCTCCTACCAAGGCAAAATTGTTGTAGATAATGGGAGTCGAACAGTGGACTCGGAGTTGACAGTCACACTAATTGCACATCTACCGACGTGAAATATGAAAGCAAAACTAATCTTCAGACAGGTTGTGATAACCCTTGCTAATATTGTGGTGCTCGGCGTATAAACAGCACTTACAGACAGAAGTACGGAAGTTCTCACATTGCGCTAGCGATCACTAAGCAGTCGGTTATCTGTACATATGTGTATATTCTCCTGAAGCGGAACATGGTTAGATCGGGGCGCCCGTTCACTCTTCTGGTTTCAGGGATACAGGGAAAAAATATAAGAAAAGGTATTGTCTATTTGCAGGTTGTGTCACTGCGCACTCACAGCGTGGAAACTAGGCAACTCGCCAAGCGAATGTGTCTCGTGCATTACATGGTAGCAGGCAGTCCTCACACTAGAGTCAAATTAAAAAGGGATGTTTTGTTCGCACTAGTGCAATACATCCAGGACTTGCTCACGTTGATACGACACCATTCTGGATGCATCTATCAAACGCATACAGAATCATTAAAATCGGTCGTCCTGTTGACAGTTACATATGGACGAACTGAAATATACGTGATAGTTTGATTCCTCCTCTTTAGTCGCTTAAAAAACAGGGACCTCTTTTAGAGAAAATTAATTTTTTGTTACTATGTTATTTGTGGTCTTGTTTTTGGAGGATACTTCGTAAATTTTCCAAATCTTTCCTATTTCCTTCCGTGAAAATAGATCAGTCGTCATTAGACCTAATTAGTAAGCTGTAAAGAAAAACCCGCGTCACTTTAATGGAAATATGTACGAGATATTATCTAGTATTTAACGAATGTTGATTTTCCAAGACATTGAAAAGGGTAAAGAAATCATTTACCAACCACATTCTTGACACGTAATGATTGCGGATCATTTTATGCAGAATTTCCTTTCATGCAATATATTGAATCAGGTACTCGCAATGAGTTTGTAGCAACTAGGATATATTCCACAGTACATGCTAGTTTAGAGTAGACTTCAATACCGATTCCTCTGCTTATCACAGGGCAAACAATAACATACTGCCTTTGTAAACGTTAAAATGTCTGTTTTGTGCTGCAGTATATTTAACAACCTGAATCCCGTCCAAGAAAATTCAGCTCCAAATTTTAATGTGAAGTAAAACAACTAACGTCTCGGCCACGAATGTTGCATACGACACAGGAAACGTTAAGTTTTCAGCAACTGAAATCCATCTATTACCAAAGAAACCGTCTGGATAGCAAAACGAATGACAATATTTTATCGTTTCTCACGAGAGTTTTATTCGTATCTGAGATAATCTTGTTACGACGGAGCAAGCGTTTGTCCTTAACGCTTTTCAATTTCTCAGTTGTGCATGTGGACTCTGCTTCCTTGGTTGACCCATCTCGCATCTTAGCAAACATTGTACTCGAAGGAACAGTAAGTATCATCAGGTTCCTGATACTACCAGGTTACGTATAAGGGGCACTACGTCATGGCGGAATCTTCGATTTGAATCTTCCATTGAAATGAAACTGAAATGAGAATGAAACAATTCCAGAAATAAATTATTGATCTCCCATCGACTCGATTCTGTCATCCAAACCAACAAACTGATTAAAATACGCTCCTTTCTAATCATAGCAGGGCTGATAATGGAACTCTGGAATTCAGAAGTGTAAGTAAAGTTGCTAACACACCTGAGTAGTCACATTGATGAAGCTTGTCATTAGGAGTAACGTTAATTACACAGGTCATGCTGGGAGAACTTGACGCGTGACATATCGTTGCCCAACTGTGCGGTAAACAACTTGCGGACTCAACTGTGCACTCGCCAGAGATAATGACTTTCCTGCAGTCGACATCTTCCCAGGAACTCACAATTACTAATCTGTCTGCGGCGTGTTCGTCAGACACCGGTTCTTTGATAAAAGCACGACGGGACCTGATTCCATGGTTCTTTAATCTTCCGAGGGCCAAGGTTCGACGATCCCAGGTAATATGAAGCTCTCCTTAGTTCTTGGATGACTGACAAAGGAGCATTCAGGGCCGCTCTGACCTATTCTTCATCTTGTGTACAGATTCGCGGTCTTCCAGGTATTGGATGCTTAGCTACCGTTATCTCCAAATCGTCTAATCCATATCCTTGTTGTGGAAGCATCAACACCGTAACGGCGTCCTCCCTCAGATGCACTAACACCGTTTTCAACGAGAGAAATTATTCGCTCGCGAACATTCACATCAGCCATTTTAAAGCAGACCTATAGCGTCCACCAATCATCTGATACGTCTCTCTTAGCTGAAAAATATGGAGACACCATGTGATGGTCGAAGTAATTACAAGTAAGTACATCCATTTTCAATATTTTTACTGTGGCCATTTGTCTGCTTACTTAAGGATTAGACTATTATAATATGGAATTTCTTTAGAGGATGTGGAACCTAGAAAAGCCTACAACTGCACAGTTTGTAACGAATTAAGTTTTAAAATATTACTTGCACAGGCCTAAACAAAAAATGGCAATTTACTCCAGTTAAATTCAAAAGCTCTTCTTTTTACGTTCGTAAACTGTCACCTTTTCCACTCAACCATTGAAACAGACGTGAAACGCTCGCCGACGTAGTGTTTCTACCGACGTGGAGTTCTTAAATTTCAACACTTTCTACGTGTTCGAATAATGATTTTCCAAAGAAATGATACGATGAGTTAAACTGCAATCAATCTCGACATTTACTGTATCCTTCTATTGCTTCTATTTGACGGGGAGGACCAAGCTGCACGGATCGCTAGAGTTGTGAAAACTGGCGTTTCCGAATTTGGGCATGCGCAGTGCTCTTTTTTTGGACTCCAAATTATTCGGGCCTCTCAATCTTTTTGCCTCTTATGTATATCACATCCACCGATTTCCGTCCCATTCCGATCATCCCTTCGTTGTGCGTCCTTTTTAACTTTTTATTTTTATTTTTTTAGAGTGTTTCATTACTGCTTGTGTCACTTTTCTGCCATAGATGTCATCAGTTCAGAGTAAGATTTGTAGCATACATACATTGTATCATATCAAAACCTGCACTGTATAAGACAGTAATGTACAGCACAGATGTTGACATTATGCATTGTACACATGGTTCAGGATTTGTATTGATCTGATGATGGCTATGGCTGCCATGAGCATCAACAATATTAAAAACATTGCGATCTGTACAAGTTTTGTTTGTAAATGCTAAGAGTGATCGCTGACAGCATAAGCAGGTACTACAGCATAAGCAGGTACTATCCTCTCTTGTGACTACTGATTTAAATAGGAAGTTACAAGCGTGCAGGTACTCGTGTACACGCGAGGAGTGGTAACCGTGTATTTTTACAGCAAACGATGGTTTATGAAGAATGACTGTAGAAAAATGCTGATGCAGGTCCAGCGTCATAAAAATTCAGCGCCTAGAAGTATACTCGAACCTAACGTGAAACCTGAAAACGAAATACACAAAAATTGTATGGCTGAAACCAGCCAAAGACGTGTCATATGTTTCGTGGAAGTTAAGCGACAGGTAGGGATTAAACACAAAGTATGCATAATTGTATTTCGAAGGCGAAGTTCTGTAACTCCTCCAAAACGAGGTCTTAACGCCAAAAGAAGGGCTATAGCATGCTGTTACTTGTGAGTCGTAGGAAAGTTTCTCAACTTCTAGCTTAACGGAACAAATTAATCTGCAAGGCTGGAAACGCAATTCAACAGCAGATCAACAATTCAAAATGAGTTAAATGACATTGACAGTAAAAGCACTTCATCTACATCACTAAACGGCTGCGAGAGGCACTTAGCTGCATATCTAGCTGGATGCAGGACCAACAAAACATTGATTTTACGTAGTTCGTTAATTATGTGCAGAATTTTAAAATTTCAAATGCAGCATGGCACACAAATTACCCAAATTGTACTCAGACATTATTTGAGAATGAGAGCACTCAGTGACTTGCAACAAACTTTACACATAACTTCAAGCTTTTTCGGAGCTTTTTCTCTCTAATGCTATCTGCACTTGTTTATCACTTACTACGTTTTCGCTGTTTATACAATAATATTTCAGCATCAGGCACGGCGATTTAACTTATTTCATCACTACATTACTACTTTCTTCGCAACACATTTTCCATACAGTACCCACGCACACCACTGAGTACAACAACCAGTTAAGGAGACGTGACGTCATTAAAAATGATATGTGTTTTGGTCTCGAGTTTTCACTAGTCTACGAGTGAATAAATCTGAACTAATAAAACAAACATAATTGTGGGTTTGTATCTTGAGTCATGAAGAATTCACATCCTTAACGTCATATATTTATCACAGTAATGTAGCTGTAATCAGACGTTTGAAGCTGTTTTATACATGGGAGTTCGATTCTTTAAAGAAGTAAGGGGGAGTACTGGTTTATATGTAAAACAACCTAGAAAATATTCACCAAGGAAATATTCTCAAGCTATTATTCGCTTACAAGTACTGGTGATTCTGTATCTAGACACATAAGTAAGGAAAACTGATCTACCATAGCTTGACGAAGTACTGTGAACGCCAAGTACAGTTAAATTTTAATCCCTAATTACAGGGCCGCTTGTTACCTGCGAGATTCGTGCTTTATCTCGATCGCAAGCGCTCTGGCTAGAGTGACTCAGACACATTAAGAAATGTAAACGAGAGAGAATACAACGGGTTTGGGTCTAGGCGCACCCTCCCTCAGTAACACTTCATGGCGGAGCTGTTTACTGCTGCATCCCTCCGTGGATTAATGGTGCCTGTCTTGTAGACGGAATACGCACGTTAAGCCCGCCGTTAACAGGCAGCGGAGGGCTCGGCTTTACAGCTGCACTGCAAGTCGGAGGTAGTCAAGTGTTCGCCGACGTTGCTAAGGCTCTTATCTGGCTCTACGCGCTGCTGAGGAAGGCGTAAAGCTGTCACAACGTCTGTAGCGCGCTCTTCAGTCGATAGGTCAGACTGACCAAGCGAAGAGTCTGTCTATTAAACCAGGCAGTCCCTTCCTGTGTTGTGCTTTTCTCGGAAAGTGACGGAGTTAATAGGACACACAGAAACGTAGATAATGGAGAAGCGAGTACGGACTTACTACTGTTGGTAAGCTTACTCTTTTTCTCACTGACAACGATATCTCGAACTTAGCTGTACTTGAAGCGCTTTACTTTAACCTCGTTCAGTTTTGCGATGGCTTCACGTTAGCGAAGTTACTAAATTTCAGGCAAAACCTTTTATTAGTCGTAACCCCGTAAGTAAACATTTGCGGAGCAATGTTTTATGAACTTTTTCTTTAATTTTATTTGTAGAACAACATATTAAAATATTTGCATATCTTCGTGGATGACTCTGTATACAGGGCGTTTCACAGACTTTGCATGAAACATCTAGGGATGATAGATCACGTCATGGGTGTAGGGGCCTAGGTTGATGGTTCAAATGCCTCTGAGCACTATGCGACTTAACTTCTGAGGTCATCAGTCGCCTAGAACTTAGAACTAATTAAACCTAACTAACCTAAGGGCATCACACACATCCATGCCCGAGGCAGGATTCGAACCTGCGACCGTAGCGGTCGCTCGGTTCCAGACTGTAGCGCCTAGAACCGCACGGCCACTCCGGCCGGGGGCTTAGGTTGAGACCAGTACTGTGTCGGGAGAACAAAGCGTGGAGTGCTGAGCAGCAGGCCAGTCGGCGAGCTGGGCGCTAATCGTAGATTCTCAGAGGAACAAAAATTTATTACATTAAAGTTTTAAGTCGTATATTCTTCTCTCTGTCGGCGTGCAGGCCAGCGGCAGTATAGTGTAGTGCACGGTCTCGGGATTTGCTGACGCTGTCTGACAGTCTCTCGCGGAAGTCAGCCTGCACTGCCTGGCTCACGTGATCACGGTGTTGCCTTTCCGCCATATCATGCAGAGCAGATGATTGGATCATAGACAACACACAGTGAATATGCACGTCACAAAGCGTCTACGCTCTGGCGCCTGTCAGGGAGGTAACGCATACAGAAGGATATACAGTACCGCCAGGGTCGGCCGGAGTGGCCGGGCGGTTCTAGGGGCTACAGTCTGGAACCGGGCGACCGTTACGGTCGCTGGTTCGAATCCTACCTCGGGCATGGAAGTGTGTGATGTCCTTAGGTTAGTTAGGTTTAAGTAGTTCTGAGTTCTAGGGGACTGATGACCTCAGAATTTAAGTCCCATAGTGCTCAGAGCCATTTGAACCATTTGAAGTACCGCCAGGAAGCATTAGCGAACATTCCGTCTTTAACTACGATTCACATTATGCGATTTACCACCCCTAGTCGTTTGATGCACAGTCTCAAAATCCCTGTATAAGGCAGCTCTCACTCATCTGAATCATATTTCATTTCACATTAGCAAAATGGTCCCCACTGGATTTTTGGAATCGACATAATGAATATTTCACAGGATAATGCGTGGTTCACAGATACAGCCATGCCTTGCTATAGAAGTAGGAAGGCAATTCATTTTCTTTACACGAAACAGTCTGAAATTATCATCATTGATCGAGTGGTACAATAATAACAAGAAACGAGGCAGGATTTCTGGTACAGTAGACCACATCAAGAAAAATTGTGTGGGGGGGATTGTGTGTGTGTGTGGGGGGGGGGGGGGGGGGGGTTGCATGGCGTCATCACTAATACCGAATTTGCCTATTGAAGAATCGTGGCAAACGCTGCAAAAGGTTATATTACTGTGGGAGTTATCTTTCACGGATGACCAGCCAACTTGATGCAGTTCGCCGAAAGTGGATTTGACGTTGTGGGCGTTAGGTAATCAGGACGGATGGCTAAAGATTAATTTGAATATTATTGTAGAGCAGGAAAAATTTTGTTACGTCAGAAGCAGACTGTGTAAAGAAGGAGGACGCAAGATTTACATAGTATCAAGGATTTCGATATAAAAAAAGAAACAGCTGCTCACTTCCAAAAATTCACAAACCTTCAGAGTAGAGAAAGGCATGTGGTATTATTCACCATGAAAAAATTGGAAAATTCTGCCTCATAATGACCGCTAGGTTTAAAACTTTTGTCAGCTTGGTGCTGTTGGTTAAAAAAGAAAAAGTCACGCAGTCCGTGGCGCAAGATTTTAAGGAAATTGAGAGAAAAGCTGTAATTGGAATACAAGTCTGTACAGATGCAAAACATGGGCAGTGTGAAAACGAAAGTGAATCGACTGGAAGGCGTCGAATAGTAGTGCTGAAGATCAGATGGATTGATACAGTAAGGATATAGGCGCCCAGCAACGAGTTAACGAGTACAAACACTCCAAATTATGAATGGAAGGGATAGAGTGTACAACACGAGTCACTGATGTAAACTGATAGTAGGGGAGGTTCGCTGGGGCGGATGAAAAAGTTATTAACCGGTTTACTTCGGATATTTACACGACACTCTAATTAACATTCAGACACACAGATGCAATAACTTTTTTTTACAATAATGTACTGATTTTCTGTTAAAACGGACTGTGAGAAACACAATGCTGTGCGGGGGTGTTGTGCTGCGAAAATGTAAGGTTTAGTTTTATTTCTCGCTGTCACTTTTAACTGCGATATCAGGGCATTTAACCGTGGGAGAAATTGTTTCTCCCACATGTATTCTTTCTCATTATACATAATGTAAAACAAAAATTGCATATAGAACAATGTGCTGTTCCGTTTTCTTCCACGAAGTTGGTTTTAACATGAAATAAGAAAGTTGCATTTATGGCTTTTCGGCTTCTGATAAGAGTCTGGCATCTGAGTTGCCGAAACTTTGTAATCCTATCCTTTCGCCGATTAAAACTATGTGAAACACTGCAGAGGTTTCTATCGTACCCCGTCAAACCAATTTATCCACTAATTTTTAATGACTTCAATCTCCAGTCAATCTTTTGTTTGTTTGTCTGCAATAACGAAAAACAAGGCTCAAGGTCAGAGAGAAGGGGGACTAGGAGATCGACAGAGAGCGTGAGGGGGGCTAGGGGGTAGGAAATACACCTAGAGAAGTAAAGGAGGAGGTGGATAGAGAGAGAGGAATAGGAGATTGAAAGAGGAGGAAAAGGGGATTGTTACGTATATCCATTTCCAGTACATATACAGTAATTACCACCTTAGCTAGTGACTGTATAAGTCAGATCGTCGATAGTAAGAAATACAGCAGTTACGCTAAGGCGAATATGATAGGTGGCTACTTAAAGGAATGGATGAACGGTAACAAACGGACCTCAGAGTTAACGGACAAACAACAACTCGAATAAAAATTAGTATGTCAACACGTTTTTTATTAATTCTATAGTGATCTGTTCTGCTTCCATGAGAACTAAATTAACGAAAGTGAAGACGAACCATTATGTAACGCTTCCGTTGAAATCAGAAAGGTGAAAAACTATTACCATTGGTGAATTTCGCGTGTTGCAGTCAAGTTCAAGTTTCAAATGCTAATCAGAGGCTGACACAGACACCATAACGATATACAACACCATGGCAAGCTTCCGATTGTTACCGGTATCAGTAGCAATTATGCGGATCGTAATATTTTATTATAATAATGATTCTCTCTATTAGTTGTCATATGATGTATCCCGTACAATACACCTTTAGTAGCAAATATACGACGAAGTTATTAATGAAATATATTTATTAACATTTATACTTAAGCGAACTTTGGATCCTCGACCTAAGAGCCAGGCTTGACCGTCCGCGGCCGTGTGCTTCGTTTGAGACGACAAGATACGCAATATTTCGGTTTTAGTGTAATAAATCTAGTGAGTCTTGTGTTTCAAAGTCACCTACGTAGATGTAGCTAAGGTTTTAATGGTAGAGTACACAACGTATCTCTAATGGCAGAAGTATTACTGAGGGAATAACGCTGAAGCACGTCAGATCAACCACGTGAAACCTTTAATCAGGATGACTGACGTGGATGTGAACCCAACTCATTACAGATACGAGTTCAGCGTCTTGCACAATTGACCAGCTTGTTCGGGTTCATAGTGAGAACATAGTTACAACTGTTCGTCGTTGCTGCTGAGACAGTGCTGGGAAGGTATACCGCCCTTGAATACCGTGCATACAGCCCAGATAGATCTTAACATGTCACCCGACAGACATATATAATCGCGGGTGACCCTAGCCTCAGCCTCCTACCTAACCACAAAATACCTTCCTCCAAGCCGAAGAAGTCAGTATCCTGCGTGATGTTGATTTTTATGTGTAAGCCTTAGGCAGAAAAAATTTGTGTCAAGAATTATGTAGTGGTTTCCGCCGAAACGTAAAAAATAGAATTAAACAATAAACTTGTTTATCTGATGGTTCACAGTTCTTAATTTCTACTATATAACTGATAATTATTAATTTACTTTGACCATTTGTGCATTTACCTGCCATAGAGGACAATAATCATTAATAATTGGAAATATTTAAAAACTTCCATTGGTTCTCCGAGTCTGCTGTATTCGAAAACTAACTGTGAGACCAAAATTGTCCATAGATGTACAGGAATTGAATAAAATTTGGCATGTAAAGTACTATGTGATCTTTTTTTTTTACTAACTAGTTTGATGTAACCAACAATGAATTCGTCTCCATCTCTTCATCTCATAGTAGCATTTGCACTGTACCTTCTGAATTGGTGTATATATATGACACGGACCTTGTCGCCCTTAGGATTTCCAGGAAAGCACCCAAACTGATGGACAAGACCCCTGAGGTTCTCTCTTCCACAACATTCACCGTGTGATACAAATACAAACATGTCTTTAATACATAGATTGACACATGCCAGCAATTAACAGTAGCAACAGATTAATAAGGAAACTGAAAGGGCTACTAAATTTGTTAATGACCCAAATCTGACAACAATGAAAAAATTTAAAGCCACACCATATTGTCCCATAAAACTAACAAGAAATAAGGCAAATAATCTTCTAATTATGGCACAGAAAGTCTACAGAGAGATTAAAACCTATAAAATGTATAACGCTCATGACATTATAGCCTTTATGAGGCCACTAACATGAAAAGCATTTACTTCCACAATTCAATACAAGTGAAGCAAATAAGTGTCTCTCCCAAAAACAAACAAGTAATTAATTAATGAAAATTCAAAAAGGCCGTAAGAATAAATAACTGGGACAAACTTACCAAAGAACTTTTAAAAAAATCAGTATTAAAATTTTACTTTGAAAGAAACCGACAATTTTAAGAACTTCACTATAACAGGAGACACATCAGAATCCCACAAGGTGGTAAATACAACCATTAGATCAAGTCTCAAAGCCAAGGAGCCAAAAGTGTACTGAATAATTTTTTAGGATAAACTTGTCTATGGGATCCACGTACTGAGAGACGCACCCTTTATGTACAGACTGAGAACCCCTTGCCGCCGTTACATTGACCGGCTGGCATTTTCGATGCGTATGTTGCCTTTGCGGAAACCAAGAAGCCAGTGGACTCTACCGAACTCTCCGAAGGGACCCGAGCTTGCTGCCGCGGGTGGAAGGGCTCAGCCAAACTTAAGTAACAAATATGACAGGCTCACTTGAGATACAGAAAATCTTATTAATTAAGATGGTAGGCCGTTGGTACGGTTACCACATCTTCACATGATCCGCACAGAGCGGAAAAAGAAGTTACTGAACTACAGCCAGGGTGGAATAATGTTAAGCAAGTCTTCGTGTTTAATACCAACGTTTAAGACTGACAAAGTCGTAAATTATCGGCAGAAACACAAGGGCGCCTCCAATTCAGTCACCTGAGCAGCAAGTCCCGACTAACACGTATAAGTCAACGAGACACTTTAAATAGCTTTCAACCTGGGCGACACAGTGAGTATGAATACATAAAAAGGCTATTCTGTTACAATAAAAATATTACGTCGACTTCAATAAATGGAATACTTAAAACAACTCTGGGCCGTGAGGGGCATCCTCCATTGACAAGCATTCATTGAAATGTAGAAAGCGGGAGAAGTGAAAACCTCTACTAGCTTACAGTTTGCGTCTCTCCCACTTGCAACCAGGCAGGTAAATAACCTGGACGTCAAACCTTAGACTTGTCGGGCTCCGTGGACAACGTCAAAACATACTAAAATACACATCAGCACCTTAAGGAAGCAAAGAGCTCTAAGGATTAAATTAAAGCCTCTCACATGCAGTCTTAGGAACAAAAGCGCATCATATATAAGAATATTACAATTTCCCCGAGACAGCAAGGTTCTAATCGTAATTGAGAGGCTATCTTTCTTTCAGACCATCAAGAAGAGGAAAATCAGAACAAGGCGGTCACAAAGCATGGACTGACTGTGCAAGGACGTGCAATGCATTAGCTTCAGAAATAATAACGTTCATTCCTTTCAAATTCGGCCCGAAATAAAAGAGGAAAGGCCGAAGAAAACAAAATCTTGCATTTAAAGTGACATGCGATGAATCCATGGCTCCATTTTAACGATGATGACTACAGCAATGCCCTGCCACGCACGCCCAGAACAACACTAGCCGCAATCGCCGAGCTGGTTGCCGCATACAGGCCTTTACAAACTCCCTCCTCCCTCGCCGCCCCGCCCCTCCTCGCTCGTTCCACTCCACCAACCCTGCCTTGCTTCTGGCGGATCACCACACCTCGCTCCCCGAGCGCCACCTGCCTTCGTCATACGGCGGCCAATCAAAGAAAGATTCTGCTTTCAGTCGAAGATAGACTGTGAGCGAGCCGCCAAGGCTCAGTATTCAGACAGTTTTCCTCCTCTACAGTTATTACCGATTACAGCTCTCTCGAATACCATGGACGTTTTTCTTTGATATCTTAATAAATGTCGTTTTATCCTGTATCTTCCTCTCGTCAAAGTTTTTCGCAAGTTCCTCTTCTCACCGGTTCTGCGTAGAATTTAATTTCTTCTAGGTTCCTCTAATTTTCAGTATCCTTCGGTAGCCTACATCTGCAACGCTTCTACTCTCTTCTGTTCCGGTTTTCCCACAGTGCATGAGTCACTTCCACGCAATGCTGCGCTCTAAACGTGCGTTCTCAGTAATTTCTTCCTCAAATTAACGAGTATGTTCGATACCAGTAGACATCTGTCGGGAAGGAATGCCCTATTTCTTGTGCTAGTCTACTTTTTATGTCCTGTTTTGCTGAAAGACGACAATAACTGAGAAAAAATATACCATAATCAGCTAAAACCTAGCAAATTGAAAACGAAAATGACGTCGATCACTTTTCCCCTTAAATAGCATTTATCATTATTAATGCCCTGTGGAAGTACAGAGAACGAGAAACAATCTCACGCTGCCCGTGCGGCAGCAAATTCAGTAATACACGATCCGCGAGTTCATTGGAAAACGTTCATAATCTATTAACGAATCATTTAATTGAAAACAGTCGATATAATAAACAAATAGTAATTCACTTCAGACGCCCGCATCTCGTGGTCGTGCGGTAGCGTTCTCGCTTCCCACGCACGGGTTCCCGGGTTCGATTACCGGCGGGGTCAGGGATTTTCTCTGCCTCGTGATGGCTGGGTGTTGTGTGATGTCCTTAGGTTACTTAGGTTTAAGTCGTTCTAAGTTCTAGGGGACTGATGACCATAGATGTTAAGTCCCATAGTGCTCAGAGCCATTTGAACACCACTTCAGCCGGCACGCTAATTATTAATACATTTTTCATTTGAAATCAATAAGCAGGGCATCGTATATTCCCATTAAGCCACTGCTCATGAAAATGATAGTGAATCACTGACGAAAATGAAGTGCCTTGTAACTCATGAGGACATAACAGAATAGTTGGAATTCTTACTCCACATTCTTAAAGTTTCTGTATTGTGATACTGTATAGAAACAGAACAAATAGAAGATTCTTTATGGGGGAGCATTCCTTAGACTCTCGGGAATGGGGTAACAGAAGCTTTCGCTAAGACATTGATACAAATCTTTATATTAGAAAATAAAGATATGCTTTCGGGAAAGATGAACTGGAATCCTAGCTTAATGTTCATAATAATAAGAGAAATATGCTGTATACTGTCTCGTTTGCAGCCACAAAGGCTTTATATGGTAAGACATCTCAGATATTAATGAAGTCGATTTGGGCGTATATTGTTCGAAACAGTTGGTCTGAAACAGTAGTTAGAAGTATACGTAATTTATTCCACACATGTAGTCGCAAGAATAAAGTTTCAGGCTAAAATAAGTAGATTTATGCCCAAAATATTACGTTCAGTACAATAATACGTGATTATGTTTCTTGTTAATATCACGCGTGGCAAAAGATGTCAGTTTTTAAACACGATCAGGAAATAATCGACTGCACTATTCTGCCCTGTACCAGAAGAACGCTGCCATATTTATGGAAACGTGTGGAAAGACACTGAAGTGACAACATTTCCGTCATCGATTGCGATTACTGTTATTATCCATTACTGGCCAATTTAGGCTGTTGCCAAGTGGTAGTTGTTATACATGAGGACAGGCCGCCACGCTATTCAGAAGGCAGCATATAACGAGGAAACCTATGACTTATGAGAAGAAGTCGTGGGTAAAATTGGAATAAGAATTAGTTTAAGACTAATAACAGAAATTATATCAGAGCGAATGTTAGCAAACTGTAATAAAATAGTCATAGCATCCGTAATTCCTGTTTCTACTTTTAAACTACTATCTTATCAATTTTACGCACTATCTGCCCTAAGTTTCATGTATCTGCTCAAGAACTGCCAATTGAAAAAAAAAAAAAAATGGTTCAAAGGACTCTGAGCACTATGGGACTCAACTGCTGTGGTCATAAGTCCCCTAGAACTTAGAACTACTTAAACCTAACTAACCTAAGGACATCACACACAACCATGCCCGAGGCAGGATTCGAACCTGCGACCGTAGCGGTCGTGCGGTTCCAGACTGTAGCGCCTTTAACCGCTCGGTCACTCCGGCCGGCAACTGCCAATTGACAACGACACCATAGTCGTAATTGGATAATAAATAATGACTCTTACAGTCCATGGCAAAAATGTTGTAATTTGATAAATTTTACATGATCCAGGAGGAAACAATGTGAAAAGCTTCTACCTTTAAAGCTAGACCTCATTTTATGTTGATGATTACAATTTCAACTTAGTAACCTGCACAAGTACCAACTGCTGTTAGAAACATTAGTGGTCCACGCTTCGCATAATACTCCATTTCCTCTCGTTGCCTACTGTGCGTCAAATATGATACAATATATAGTTAGGCTTCAAACTATGAGTGAAACAGCCTCAAAAACTCAATATGTTGTGAGTTCACTGTTAATTGCGCTTTTTTTGTTTTTTATTTTCCCTCCGCCTTCTTTGAAACACAAAATTCTGAGTCTTTTGCTCTTCTGTAATTTTGCTTCAAAAATCAGTTAATGCGAACATTGCGCCCTACTTCTATCATAGAAACCAAAAGTAACTGAACTGGACTATCCCTCTAAAGTCCGTAGAGTAACAGGCGGAAAGGGCAGATGATTCGTGGTGCACCACAATAAACTTCTTGTGTAGACAACGCAGCCCGTAAACCAGAGGAAACGATAGCCATAATATCGTGTTAGTTGGTTAAACTTGAAAGAAACCGTATTTGTCATACGTGTTTCTGCCAAAAGTAAAATTCGAGAAAGTCAGTGTTCCGATACAGTTATTTTTCTGCGTTGAATCACAAATCAGGAGGAGACGATTTGAAGTGTCTGCACCATACTGTCACATTTCTCCTCGTTCCAAATTTTACCAATCCCTTAATCTTGAAATCTATGCAGTTTTTACTGAATTCCACACCTGCTTACTCTCTTTCTTGTAGATTATCTACCAATTCATTATGTACCCTGCCCTGCATCACCTCCGGAACTATTCACCCCACAAACTGCACCATTGAAAAACCATCTCGTAGCTTCGCGGAGGCTGTTGGTACGTCTCTCCCAAGCTATATTTCTTTGAATAAACCTCCAAACAAACCATATTCTCTACCAAGGGAAACATAATCACCTACCTCTTATTTATCCAGATGTCTGTGAATACATCTGTCCCCCCCGTTTTCGTTGCCTCTGAAAGACTTCATTGCTTTGTTCATATTAAAATACAAAGGACTACACATGTACACTATTAAAAATATGTGGTCTTCAGTGAAACGTAACAGTAAATCCCACAGGAATCGTCAGTGGCTGACAGGCAAACTCAATGCGATATCCAAATCTCGATATCTGTTGGTATTGCAAAATCTGTTCAAATGGCTCTGAGCACTATGGGACTTAACATCTATGGTCATCAGTCCGCTAGAACGTAGAACTACTTAAACCTAACTAACCTAAGGACAGCACACAACACCCAGCCATCACGAGGCAGAGAAAATCTCTGACCCCGCCGGGAATCGAACCCGGGAACCCGGGCGTGGGAAGCGAGAACGCTACCGCACGACCACGAGATGCGGGCGCAAAATCTGTCTGCTTGCGGCTGGTGTTCAGTAATCGAAGTCCGTGTCTGTGGACAAGTATTATGGCAGGTTTTCAGGACGTGTTGGTTGAGTTTCCTGGATCGACAAGGTACATACTCCGCCCTGGTGGGCGTGCTATGGGCTGTCGTGACATCACTGAATCCGCTGTAGAAAGTACTTCATGCTGGCTATTTAGTTATAGCCCTCCCATCAACTTTCCACCCACGTCCTTCCCCTTCTGTCACGATTTAATCAAGGTTCTATCGCCCTCACCGTAGCTCCACTATCAAAATTTCTATCTCCCTAATATTAATCACAACGACTTCTTACAAGTTCACTCGCTGTTCATTTCAGACTCCTGATACCATTAACGTCCTTCTCATACTGCCACTACCCAGCTTCCTAATTTTCCGTTAATGAGCTAATCATTCAATAGCCTTGGCACATTCCCGTATCTCTGTAAACAGAATAATCATCTAAATCAAAAAATAGACACGTTTTAATTAACCCTATTATTGTAAACCATGTATCTACAAAAATTACCCGCCAGGTTAGCCGAGAGCCCTGAAGCGCTGCTTCATGGACTCGGGTAGGCGCACCGGCCCCGGATCCAATCCACTCGGCGAATTAACGGCGAGGTCCAGTGTGCCGGCCTGCCTGAATGTGGTTTTTAGGCAATTTTCCACATCCCGCTAGGTGGATGCTGGGCTGGTCCCTGCGTCCCACCTCAGTTACACGACTCGCAGACATTTAAAATAAAAAAGGTTCGCACCATTTCATTGCTTCCACTAGACGCAGACTGCTGGTGTACACTAATTCCGTCCTGGGGGGGTACGGGGTGGTGACAGGAAGGACATCTGCCACTAACATCGCCACATCCATAGTAACTATGCCGACACCGCGTTGGATTGGCACGAAGGCCTAAAGAAAATGATGATGATGTTGATGACGTATCTACAAAAATATTACTTAAATTGGAAGCTATGTTGTTCTTGACAACTCGTGTCCATCTCGTGGACTGAAATTGTCAAGGAACAAGATAGCTGTAGTGCTGGAAATAAATTAATAACTATGTTTAGGTAGCACCCTGCTGTCAACTGTCTTCTGAACCTTCCACCCTCCCTCCATTATCATTACGTCGTACGAAAACAGCAACCTGGCAGCTTTCAGTTAACGTGTTGTCCTGATGATATTCAAGCTGAAAATTGGACATCAACCGGAAACCATGTGCCTAGTGACAGAAAAGTACATTTAATTTCCTTAATGCATTCAGTAAAGACGTGCTAAAAAGCGCGCAATTTCATTCCGCACAAAAGAGCACTTGTAGTGGTGGACCAGTAGTCGGGAGACCGCAGCGGGCGCTGCCGGCCGCAGGACTGTTGAAGAGCGCACAGTAGGCAGCGCGTGACGTCAACGCGGCCGCAGGGAACGGAGCGCCACTGAACCGTGATTGCGGTGCGTCGCCAAACCACACGCGCTGCGCCGCAGGCACATAATGCGACGGCGTACGTTCCCCAACTCGAACTCTGCTTGTTTCAGTGCGCAGTCGTTCACTTTGCTGTAGTGCGTGCGATTAAATGTGTGTCTCTTTCCCAGTTTAGAATTGCATAACAGAAGTACAAGTTTTGTTGTGATAATGAGACTGGAAGCAATATTCACTGGAGTTATATCTACAGTATCGAGGATGACGTGACTGAAATAATTCTGACAGCGAACTGCACAATTATTGTGTTATGGGACGAGAGTCAGTCCCAGCACAATAGCTCTCGCGGAGAGTCTACATGGAACTGGAACAAAAGACTTTTTAACTTACGGGGATGAACACCAGTTTGTTAACTGTCAGGGCGATTGGCTGGTTTTGTTTTTCTGTTCATGGACTCTTATTAGGAGAGTGGAAGGGAAACAGCCTGGATTTTATGGTGATTTCTTTAAAGGAGAAGACTGCCCCTCTGAGAGTACTCATGTACTCAGTGGTGCTTGAGCAGCAAGGAAACTGCTGATTCAGGCAACCACTATTAAAAGAAGTTGACGTAGCTTAAAATTTCGAATTGAAACATGTCAAGTTAAAAATTAAATGAGTGTAAAATTACGACACTAGAAATTACGTAGCTAAATGGCTCAAATGGCTCTAAGCACTATGGGACTCAACATCTTAGGTCATAAGTCCCCTAGAACTTAGTACTACTTAAACCTAACTAACCTAAGGACACCACACACACCCATGCCCGAGGCAGGATTCGAACCTGCGACCGTAGCAGTCCCGCGGTTCCGGACTGCAGCGCCGAACCGCACGGTCACCGCGGCCGGCTTACGTAGCTAAAAGCTAGTTTCTTTGACCATTACGAAAATTCCTTTTATTAAAAAATACAAAAATAAACTACTTTAGTGGAATCATTGGATCCATTTAATTCCAATAAGTTATTTGCTCCGATGATATAAACACAGAAACTTCGTAATGCGTTCCTCGAATTTCGTCAAATTTTCCACATTCCCATACGTTCTGCCAGTAAGGCCAATTAGAGCTTAAATAATATCTAGTTATGTGATCACAAATGAGCTTTACTAGCAAACAGAACTAAGAATATCGTTTGTAACGACGAGATATCCTGAGTTGGCCGGACACTTCAAAGACCTTGGATTGGAACGTTACTCATCAGAGTGTTGTAAATCACTCGGTGGACTACATCCCCAAGTCCCTGCAGCAGTTCGTAGGCAGTCAGTCGTCTGCACAGACGACTAGTGGTTACGAAACCGTTAGCCAAGGCACGATCAGTGTTTTGTGCAAAGATTTTCACCCTACCGTCTTGTGAAATAAATTTGACGTATATTGTGCGAGGCAAGATTAAACGTTTAGCAACATATACATATGTTTGTAAGCTGACAAATTTAATAATGTGTATTTAATAAATAGGAGACTTTCGGCATAAGAAGAGGTTGGAGGTTTCAGTTTTCTACAAACATACTTCACTTTTTAATATTTGCGCCGTTCGCATATAAGTATTTTTCAGCCGTTACGCAAGCTTCTCCAATTTAAAAATTTAAGAGACTGAATTAATGAAGACCCTCTTTGGGATGATGTTCAGCATCAGTAGGTCAACTACGTTTTGACTTCTCTTGAATCTGTGATGATGATCTCTCTTTGTTTTCGTAGCAGTTTTCTAACACGCCTGTTAAACCGCGGTGGGTCTTTCGCATTCCTTAAGACCTTGGTCGGAAGATGCGTGTGGCATATTGAACGGTACCTTCGAAAGTTTTTCCATTTGTGCTCCACATCTTCGTCCTCAGCACTGAATATTCGAAATTTATAACCTGTCAATCGTGCCAAGCTAAAATATTTTCCTACCTTTCTCAACATTCCTTGCAATAACTGTACTTACAGCCGCTATCGCAGCGTTGTGATCGCTGAACCTCTTTCTTGCTAGGAGGTCTAAGACGTTACTTTCACGAATTGGCCAGCTAATTATCTTCTCGAAGTAATTTTTGAACAAGGTATTTAGAACTATGTCACTCGTATCCCTGTCTCTGGCACCTGTTTTGGTACCATGACTTTCCCAACCTATACCCGACAAGTTGAAGTCATCCCCTATTACAACGGAATGATCAGGAAAGCTGTTAACTGTTCACGAGATTCTGCAAGATCTCTCTGAAGCGGTCTAATACTACAGCTTCGGATCCAGGCAGTCTATAAAATTATAGGGTTACCATTTTTGAGCGACCTTTAATGCTTGACTTACTCTTAACATTCGGAAACCGTGACTAACGTCGCTAGATACTATCGGATTCTTTACTGCAATAAACACGCCGTTACCATTGGGGACTAACCTATCTTTACAATACGTATTCCAGTCTGATTTCGTTCATATTCACCTCCGGTTTCAACCAAGCTGTACATCTAAGAAGCAATAAAGGAAATAAAATGAAGGTTCACTGATAACATCATCAGTGAGATTCGATGACGTCATTGCCATTCTCAGTGAAAGTGGGCAGAATTACGAGACCTGTTGAACGGAATAGTCTAATGGATATCGAATATCCATTGACCAAATACAAATGAACGCAATGATGAAAAACAGAAATGAAATGAGTGGTAAATTTTATATCAAAACTGAGGGCCACATATAAGGGGCGATCAAACGGAAACCAGACATATAGAACGAAAGCAGGTGTAATGTGAAAACCTCGGCGCCCCAAAATCGTCAACAACACTTTTAGAGGAAAGGCTAGATTCCAGTGTTTGGATCGTCATTCACAATTTATTGCACACAAAACGATTCATTTGTAAAATATTTCAGAATTAAAACAAGCAATAAAATTTAAAGGTTCTTTAAACTCAAACAAAGTTTGCGATTTTAAAACAACAGTTCAACAATGCAGAGCTTTCAGATAGAACGAAAGAATAATTTAATTTACGGGAACTTCAAAAATTGTTTGAATGACCTTAACAACAACCCCTTTTAGGGCAAGAGTTCAGTAACTAATACTTCATTTCACATGAACCACCTAAAGGCAATTTCAGCAATTAACAAACGGTCGAACGAATAATGAGGATTCCGAAAATTTGTTTACAACAAATATCAAGCCCAAAGAGGCGCAGTCACGCCGATAATAACCCACCCGTAGAAGTAACAAGATGATGGCAATAAATGACAAGATTTCAATCCAGGAAAACGAGGGGATCACAACCCCTGTTTATTAAAACAATTTTGACAGTACGTAATAATCGCAGTTAGCGGCGGCAAGAGACACGTGTACTCTTAGTGAATACCGCGGGCCAAATTCTTCATGCCAAATAACATTTTCAGGAAAGTATCAACATATGAAACTTTCTTTCTATCAGAGGTAGAACAATACAGCAACAGTAAAAGAATATACCAATCTCACTACACAACCTGAAATTGTGATTAATACACAAAATTTAAACACTTCTCATTAACGCAGAACTTAATGACCGCTTGGAGAGCAAAAGCTATTGAAGCAAACACTCCAAAATAGTGTAAAGGACTTTGAGGGCTAGTACAAAACAAATACAACCTGTCTTAAATGTGAATTCCATGCAGGGAGGGACACAAGCGCCAACCAGTCTCGAAAAATCACTCCCATGCATAACAGTGGAAGGCCCAAAAGCAATCAAGTTTAGAATAGATACCTGGAGTGCAGAGCATACATTAGTAAATATTAAATTGATGGACAACCTCAGTCGCGTGCACACAATACCAAATTAAGACAACGAACCGCAGAACACCCCAATGAACCACTAAGTGTAAGAATTTCAACTAAGCCGGCCGGTGTGACCGAGCGGTTCTAGGCGCTTCAGTCTGGAGCCGCGCAACCACTACGGTCGCAGGTTCGAATCCTGCCTCGGGCATGTATGTGTGTGATGTCTTTAGGTTAGTTAGGTTTAAGTAGTTCTAAGTTCTAGGTGACTAATGACCTCAGATGTTAAGTCCCATAGTGGTCAGAGCAACTTGAACCCAATTTCAACTAAGTGTAAAAATATCGTGGGAGTACCGCCTAATCAAGTTAAAAACCTAGGGAAATTTAAATCTTAAAACGCTTGGCTCAAAACCGCATTTAAATTTTAAATAAAACTAGTTCACAAAATATCCAATTATAAATCTGCCTTACAGTCAACACCCGAAACTCCCAAGAAAATATCTGGCGGAATGACAAGGCTATTGAATACGACCTCTGCTCAGCAATACACAGTTCTGCCTAGAACAGACTGAATACCAATACTGAGGGAGGGTATAACGACAACCCTGGCATGGATAACTTGAGTTACTATTTAGCACCACTGAGAACTTTATGGATAGTAACACCAAGCCGTGCCCTAAATCATGAATATGGATTTAGAGTTCAGGTGTAAACTGCACTTAAAATAGCTTCAGGGTATACACACCAGCGGATATAGAGGCCAGGAAACTTATTTAAATAAAACGACGTTAGCACAGGAAAATCACCTCCAAACATTTCCAAGATTCCACGTCTGACAGCATAGATTCTCCAATTGACAGATAAGTAAAGTGAGATCCCACGTCTAACAGCACCGATTCTCCAGTTGGCAGGTAAGTTAACCGAGTCTACATGGTAACAGCCGCCAACAGCCCCCAAGTGCCTATGCAACCCGGCAAGCACTGCCGACGACGGTTGGCGAGGCACTTGCTAGGCTTGTCATGCTCACACCTTCCTCCGGCGACCCCTTTTCCTCTGCGCCAGTGCGCGCCTCCTTGTCCTCGGGAATTTCAAAAGTAATTGTAATAACAGTTAATACGTTCCTCCCAATGTGAGACAAGACGGTCAGTGTCTTTATGGAAGAATGTTTGCCATGGGCTCCGGAACCATGAATCGAAGCAGAAATGCGCCTCTTCGGACGAAGGAGATCGGTGACCACCAATGTCTTTCTTCAGGACTCCAAAAAGTATGGAAATCCCATGTAGAGAGATCGGGACTGTGTGGCGGAAGTGTAAGGGCTTCCTAGAGTAGTCGAAACAACCTTGATAACACGTGATGCGCCCACAGAGATATAAGTGGACGATTTGTTTCTGACGAAAAGATATACGCATGAGCACAATCATAGATCCGCAGTGTAATCTCCCCCTTCATTTCTTCTTCCTGTTATTGTTTACATTAAACAATGGCCAGTGAAAGCAATTCATAAACAGAGCATTTTTGAAGATTTTGAGAGGAGCGAAGATTGCATTAAACTTTCAAGCTTACTTAGCTTTTCACGTTGAATGGCTCCAGTTATCCTCGTCTAGGGGTCTGATTTTTGGAGCTGAAAATCTCACATCAGGTCCTCACGGTTGGCTAGAACTAAATGAATCTGAAGATTGTTGTTGGCAGAATTTTTTTAACGTAAATATGTCTACCCTTATTTGAGTATATCATACAGTTGTTTGATTTTTCACATTAACAAACCGAAACTACATTGTTCGCAAATATTTTGTAAAAAAAAAAAATGTCTGATCACATCAGAGACAAGTTGACGACTCTCACGGTCTGTGAAAAAACATTATTCCAAAGGGTTTACAATTTTCTTAAGAAATGAATTCCTACTAGCTTGCGTTACATTATTAATTTCGATTATTATTTCATAAATGTATCCAGAAATAAACACAGTAAACAGACAAGAATTGCGTAATTAATAATAGAAATGTAAAGCTGGCAAATATATCGTAATTTCAAATGCTTCTAAAAAACTTATTTTAACTGTGCATTCAGCACTAGTACTTATCTATTATAACATCGAAATAAAAATATTTTATAAATTAATTCCTTTCCAAAAAATTATGTTTGAAATATAACATACTGTGTATAAAATTATATGAAAGTTTTCAGAAAAGCAACATTGACCTGTCCAAAATTCGAAAAATAATACTGTTATCGACAACTACTGTTGAGGAAAAGCAATGCTAGAGGAGGATGTCTCGTTACAGTTGGCAAATGCATACATTTTACCGCGGAGGCGTCGACCGTAATGTCTCAAAGCGGGATAAATGTATTACGGGTTATAGTGGTTACTTCTGAAATAATGAAGTTTTCTTACTTTCATCCATCTGTCTCGTTTTTATTTTACTGCCCCTTACTGCTACATTGGACTCAACATATAGCGTGAGGGACATCGCAACGGGAGTACAGGAACACAAGGAATGGTAGCGTTCACTTAGGCAATAATGTGAGGAAGAAGTTCCTGAAAATGTACGTATCAAGCACAGCATAGTACTGTAATGAACAAGTGGGAAAATCTAAAAAGAAGAGTTTCGAAGTATTTGCGCTGTAGAGCTATATATGGATGGTGCCGGAAAGAAAAGATACTCTCCGCTAAATCGGCGAGGAAAGGAATTTCATGAAAAAACTGGATGATAGTAAATGCACTGAGACGTCATGGACAGTTTCCATGGTACCTGAGGGAGCCGTAGAGGGCATAACGTCAGGGTAAGACAGAGGTTGAAATGTCTCCACAAAATTATTGATACCTGAGAGTAAATGCAAGCGTAAGATGAACAGATTCACACAGGAGAGACAGACTGCATCGCACCAGTCAGAAGACTGATGTCCGAGAGAAAACAACAACCTGTACGCGGCGCTGTTTGCGTTAGCATCTTCGGTTCGTAACTTGTGGGATCGTCGTTTTTTGTCGCTGACACTGTACCCAGTACTTTGTCACCTTTTCCTTCCACGCACCATCCCATACACCAACCGCTCTCGGTGATCCGATGGATTGCATTGCGTGAGCCAACGGGCTGCTCCGTTCCGCTTATGCCGCTGCCAGTAGCAATGTCGGTGCTCTGTCAGTTTGACAGGGCCGTGACTAGGCCAACAAGTTACGACCTCTTTGCGGGGCTGACCGGCAACTGCACGCCATTCGCTACCAACGCGTACCACCTATCCAATACCAGACAGGACACAGTGATCATTAGCCTCGGTCTCTCAGAAACTCAGAGATTGTTCTGTCTAGTGTTTGCAAGAACATTCTGTTGGTGAAGTACGACGCCTACGAAATAAGTTGACACCACGCATGATCGCTCGGAAGCACAGTTGCAATACATTTGCTCATGCAACAACGCAAGTACTACGAGGGGTATCTTCATACTAATAAGAATATTTAGAGCGATCGTCACCATGCTGTCACATTATACCGGGTGATTAAAAAACACGGACAAAATTTTAGTTTGCTGTTTCTCCCACACTATACATTGTACTTGAATTATGTGAAGTATGTTCGAAAGAGAGTGTAAAGTTTCGAATAGTACGGCTAGAGCAGTCTACTGCCTCACTGCCTGGAGCATATACCGCGTCAGTTGTAAGCGAGTTGGCTGCTCTGCATCCGTGAGTTCAGTAAAAGTGACTGCAGTGCAGCGTGAATTCCAACGTAGGTTTAATGTTGAAACTCTATAAAGGAAGAGCATTGGTAGTTGGAGAAAACGACGAAACTGGCTCTCTGTGAAAAGGTAAAAAGCCCAGGCCGACGGAGTGCATCGGAGGAGCATGTAGAGAGCATTCGGGTAAAACTTGAACGAAGCTTGTTCCTCAAATGGAAGAAGATTCATGTGATCCCATTTTCCAGTAGTATGGAGCTCCACAACGTTGGCATCCCAATGTTCGATGTTTTCTCAATGAATCTCTACTTCTACAACGGTTAGATCGCGTGGCGAATGAAGCCTTACTGCCTCACTTCTGGCTGCCGAGATCTTGTGACCTCACACCCTGCGCTTTGTTTCTTGTGGCGTTCGTTAAACATGTAACTAGGTACCACCCCTTCTCACAAATTTGAATCACATCAGAAATTGTATCACCACTGCGGTGAACTCAGTGACGCAAGACAGTCGCCGTCGAGTGTGGGATGAATTCAGCTACCGCCTAGATGTTATCCATGCAGCCGGAGGAGGGAATATTTAACATCTGTAAACTTCCACGTACGTATAATCAAATTTAATTTAGGGAATTAAAATACAGTACTCATTTTAGGAAATATATCCAGTTGAAGCTGTCCCCACCTTTTTGAAATTGCACCGAAATTGTCTCATTTTATTGGTGTTTGGAATCGTAGTCCTTATACAACGACTGTAATAGTTCAGTAAATAATTATGAAAAGTTTAAATTGCGTCTATTCGTATTTCTTTCACCATACCCATTTCGTTTTTATTGATATAAAATACCATCACTCGTCTGTAATGAAACATATTTAGGTTTTGGTTTTACTTTCTAGGTCTACAAAAAATTTGTTACACGAAATATTGAGTTATGATTTTATTTATGGTGATTTACGTACTATTTCCGCTAGGAAAGATTATCTCCTTGCGTATTTTTGAGGTATTTCTTCGTTTTGCACTGTTGGTCTCTTTTTCATTTTTTTTTATTTGGAGGACTAAAGATATCCTGAAGTAGATGTGACACAACACAGCATGACTACTGTTCGTTTGGAAATGAGCGCACCTTGTACACCGCAGTCGCTTTGTAAACACTTTTACTGTACCAAGATGACCGGTTTCAGCAGTCTTATGGAGCCATCATATGGTGTTATGGAACTTGTTTAAAATTTCCATGTTACATTACATGTAGTCAAAGCATAAAAGCCACTCTACAAAAACCGCCGTCCATTCAAATTAGCGATGATCATGACTCTCCCAAAGCTTTTCGCACAGCATCACGCTGCCGGTGGGGTTTTTGACTTCGTATAATGTAACATGACGGTCTTATAAGAAGTTCCACAAGATTAGATGATGGCAGCATAAGACTGTTGAATCTGGTCACCTTGTAATAACAGAAGTGTCTACACTGCCTTCACGAGTTCGAAATGTGTTAATTTTCAACCATACCGATCGCCCCTAAGCACAGTATGTGTGTCTTACATACTGTTCGTCTGTATACTTCTGGCAAAACATATCTCTGGGAGTGAGTAATACTGCAACGTAACTGCTAGCTTTGGTTTTTACTCGATCTAAAAGTGTTTTCTTCATCTGCGGTTTGTCATACACGTATTACGTCGATTATTTAATATTTAAGTGAAATGAAGGAGTAGGTTCCAAGATTCAATAGGTAGGGGAAAAAAGAGAAGAGAGGAAACCTTCATGATAGTAAACAGTGAATGCAAAGCAGGGGAAGCGTGATTGAATTGGTAAGAGATGGAGATAGAAGGGGTTGTAAGTAGAGGTAAAACGGAGGGAAGGTTTGAATTTGGGCAATGTTTCACACAATGTTCATATACAAGGTAAGGTATCTAAAAGACATGCCTATTATGCATAGGGTGAGGCAGGTAAGACAGGCCACTCTAAATACATCCAGAACGAATAAGTACGATGGACGTCCGATAAGTAATGCTCTGTTTTATAAAAATTATTACACACAATTTATCGAGTTGAAACAATTTTATTAACATTGCACATAAATAAACAGGGATAGGCATGCGTATTCAAATACAGATATACGTAAATAGGCAGAATACGACACTGCGGTCGGCAAAGCCATACAATACAACAAGTGACGGTTGCAGTTGTTAGATACTTTACTGCTGCTACAATGGCAGATTATCAAGATTTAAGAAAGATTGAACGCGGTGTTACTGACCGCGCACTAGCGGTTGGACGCAGCAGAGTGCTGAAGTGGAGATTTTCCTGTACAACCATTTCACGAGTGTACCGTAAATATCACGAATCAGGTAAAACATCAAATCTCCGACATCCTCGTGGCCGGAAAAAGATAATGCGAGAACGGGACCAACGACGACTGAAGAAAATCGTTCACCGTGACAGAAGTGCAACCCTCCCACAAATTGCTGCAGATTTCATTGCTGGACCATCAACAAGTGTTAGTGTACGAACCATTCAACGAAGCATCATCGACATGGGCTTTTGGAACCGAAAGCCCCCTCGTGTACGCTTGATGACTGAGCGACACAAAGCTTTAAGCCTCGCCTGGGCCCGTCAGCACCGACATTGGACTGTTGATGACTGGAAACATGTTGCCTGGTCGGACGAGTCTCATTTCAAATTGTATCGAGCGGACGGAATTGTATGGAGACAACCTCATACGTTCATGGACCCTGCATGTCAGCAAGGGACAGTTGAAGCTAGTGGACGCTCTGTAGTGGTGAGGGGCGTGTGAAGTTGGAGTGATATCGGACCCCCTATACGTCTAGATACGAATCTTACCGGTAACACGCACGTAAGCACCCTGCCTGATCACTCGCATCCATTCATGTCCATTGTGCATTCCGACGGACTTGGACAATTCCAGCAGGACTCCACACGTCCAGAGTGACTCCAGGAACACTGTTCTCAGTTCGAACACTTCTGCCGGCCACCAAACTTCCCACCATGAACATTATTGATCGTATCTGGGGCGCCTTGCAGCGTGCTTTTAAGAAGAGATCTCCAACTCCTCGTAGTCTTATGGATTTATGGACAGCCCAGCAGGATTCATGGTGTCAGTTCCCTCCAGCACTACTTCAGTCATTAGTCGAGTCCGTGGCACATCGTGTTGCTGCACTTCTGCGTGCTCGCGTGTGTACCAGTTCATCTGGCTCTTCAATGTAGAATGCTTCTGTTACTTTTCTGCATAGTCGTCATGTTTTTCCGAGTATTTTTGGTAACGTGGTACAAATTTTTAGAAGCCAGTTTCGTACCCGGTCGGGTCCTGTGCTCTTAACCAGCTGTTCACTGTTTATGTGACTTCATCATCGGTGTTACCTCCAAGACGAAGTATGCGTTGCGGAACACGTGAAAATCACTTCGGCCAAGATCTAATGAATACGGACTGTGCGGGAACACTTCCCAGTTGAATCCTCGCAGCTTCGCTTGGGTCATTTGAGCTGTAAGAGCCCGAGCGTTGTCATGAAGGAAAAGAAAGTCTTGAGACAAAAGGCCAGGACGTCTTATTTTGATGACAGCTCGCTGATTCCTCGAGAGGAGCACAGGAGCCGAACCGGGATCACACTGGTTTGAAAAAAACTCGCATCACGTTACCAAAAATACTTGAAAAACTAAGAAAACTATAAAGAATATTTTCAGCGTAATAAATCGTGCGTAATGTTTTTTATAAAATAGGGAAACTTACTTACTGCATGCCACGCATATATCGAGGTGCGGTTTTCGCAGTATTATAGCGTATAATATGGGGAATTTCCCGACGTTCGCAAATAGTTTTATCGTTTATATTCGTCGAATCGACGCCGAATATTGTTTCTTTCGTAATAGAACTGTGCACCTTTTTCTGTGGTATTTGAAAGAAGCCTCTAAGAGATCTTCCAAGTCATAATTCGTATGGTACTTGATCAGATGGCACCAAGATAACCGTGCCACCAGTCACTGTCCCACCGTTAGGAGAATAGGTTATACTAGCGCCTGCCCCAATTATACCAAATGCGCTGCCCGCCCAGCACAATTTATTAAAGGCCTTCTTAGCAATACATATGTTTCGGTTTTTCGGTAAACGCTAAATCACCTGCACGCTTACAAACTTAATGCCCCTGGAAAATAAAAACCGTAAGTTTACAATGAAATACCGATGACTCCCAGAGACACGAAATAGGACATACCATCTACGTCTGCAGCTACGTGATTAATCTGCAATCCACGCTTAAATGCCTATCAGAGGGTCCTTCGCACCACCTTCACACTACGTTTCTACCTCCCCATTTTCTAACAGTGCGTGGGAAAAAGGAACGCTTACATCTTTGTGTACAAGCCCTGATTTCCTTTATTTTGTTACGATGATCATTTCTCCCTGTTGAACGTTGGTGGTAATAAAGTATTTTCACACAGAGACAAGAAAATCGGTGACCGAAATTTCGTGGAAATGTGTCGCCGCAACGATAAACGTATTTATTTTAATGATTGCCACCCCAAATCGCTTATCTAGTCAGTGACACCATTCCCCCTATTTCTCGATACCACAAAACTAGCTGCTCTTATGTGGGCTTTTTCGATGCCTTCCGTCAATCCTATCTGGTAAGGATCCCATATCGCACAATAATAACCCAGCAGAGACTGACAGGCCTTATATAGGCAGTCTTATTGATAGACCTGTTGAGTCCTCAAAGCGTTCTGCCAGTAAAACGCAGTATTTGGTTTGCATTCCCCCCAATATTATTTATGCGATCGTTTCAATTTAATTTGCTTGTAATTGTAATCCTAGGTATTTAGTTGAATCAACAACCTCAAATGTTGGGTGATTTATCGTACAACAGAAATTTGACGAATTTATTTTCGTACTCATGTGGATGACCTCACACTTTTCCTTATTCAGAGATAACGGCTGCTTTTCGCATCATACAACGTAATTTTTCAGTCGATTTTGACTTTCGGAAGAGTTTACTAGACGGTAAACGATAGCTTCATCTGCTAACAATCTTAGAGGTCTGCTCATACTGTCTCCTAAATCGTTTGGGTAGTTTAGGACCAGCAGAGAGCCTATGGCACTTCCTTGGGGAACGTGGCTATCACTTCTGCTTTACTCGATGGTTTGCCGTTCAATACCACGTATTGTGACCATTCTGATCGGAAATTAAGAATGCAGACGCACAACTGAAGCGATTCTCCAGAGACACGCAATATGTTAAGAAGTCGTTTGTGAGTAACGGTGTCCCAAATACTTCTAGAATTCTAGAAATACGGAATCAGTTTTAGGTCTCCCGTCGATAGCACACATTGCTTTGCGCTAATAAAGAGCTAGTTGTGCTTCACAAGAACAATATTTTCTTAATCCGTGCTGACTAAGTGTCAACAGACTGTTTGCTTCAAGGTAATTCATAACGTTCGAACACAGTATAAGTTCAAAAACCATACTGCAAATCGACTACAGTGATAGGGGTCTGTAATTCATCAGGTTACTCCTTTCTTTCATGAATATTGGCGTGACTTCCACTCTTTTCCAGCTGTGGTATATGATTGCTAAAAATGCGTATTGTATCAGCATACTCTGAAAATAACACAATGGGTACGCCCTAGTCGGTACGCTATCAGGACCGGTAGACTTGCCTTTATTATGTGATTTAAGTTGCTTCGCCATACTGAGGATATCTGTTTTCAAGTTACTCATGTTGTTATTGATGGCTATTGTTACGATACAATGTTCTTCAGACATGCACGTATGTCTGAAGGAACAGACACTGTCTTTGACGATTTGCAGCTGTGCAAATTGGGAAATGGATTCACATATTGAGAATATGTATTAGCGTCAGCTATTTGTGAGAAATGAAAATTTCTGACTGACCGGGACTCGAAACGGATTTCCCGTTTGTCATGAGTGGTTACCTGAACCACTTGGGCTATCCGGCAACAAGTGCCGGTCCAAACCTCCATCTGTTACGCAGTCACAATAAAAATTCTCACACACCCGTGAGACTAAGGATATGAAGAAAAATGATGTTTTGTACTGTCATTTCAGCCCCACCAGGCGGGATTATATCATTAATGGCGACAGTGTCTCTTTTTACGTAGTAATTGCATTGTAATAAACGCAGTTACTGCATAAACATAGACAGTGTCGCCACTAATGATATGATCAAACCTACTGGAGCCAAAATGGCTATACAGTGTGCTTCAGACATGCATTTCAGACAGATTATGTTGCAAACTGAATTTAATCTGGCCGTATTGCAGCACAGTTCCTTGAAAACATACTTGACCTCTTAGTACCAAACAGTCCTGAACAAACAGGGAGCATCATGATGGATACAGGGATTGGTGGCCACAAGGCTGTTGTAGAGACACTGACCATTGCAAGATCCAAATCCACCAAATTCTCTCCAATTGATTTGGGATGCCATTTCTTTTGACAGCAGTATTCCTCTGGTTGTTATCCGTGGCACGCTTCCAGCACTGCATACGTGGACAATTTCTGTGGCCCTTTTATGGCCCTTCATTGCAAACCATCCTGGGCTTACACTTCAGCCCGCTCGCACACGGCGACTTTCTACTACTATCTTCGAGCTTGCCAAATCCTACCTTGGCCATCAAGGTCACCAGATCTCTCCCCAATTGAGGGCGTTTGGGGCAGCTCGGTACTTTCACGATCTAACGCGCCAGTTGGACAGAATGTACCACGACATCCCTGACGAGGGCACCCAACAACTCTCTCTGCCAGTGCCATGCTTGCATAACGGCCAGAAGTGGACCAATGCGTTATTGATTTGCTCAGTTTATGAAGCTCTTTCACTTGAACAAATTATCCAGTTTTTCTGACATTGTTCAAATGGTTCAAATGGCTCTAAGCACTAGGGCACTTAACATCTGAGGTCATCAGTACTTTAGACTTAGAACTACTTAAACCTAACTAATCTAAGGACATCACACACATCCATGTCCGAGGCAGGATTCGAAACTGCAACCGTAGCAGCAGCGCGGTTCCGGGCTGAAGCGCATAGAATCGCTCGGCCACAGCGGCCGGCACTTATTAAAAAACTGGTAAATTTGTGGTAAGATCCTATGGGGCCAAACTGCTGAGGTCATCGGTGCCTAGGCTTACACACTACAGAATCTAACTTAAGCTAACATACGCTAAGGACAACACTCACACCCATGCCCAAGGGGGGGACTCGAACTCCGGTGGGGTGAGTCTCGCGAACCATGGCAAGGCGCGGCAATACTTACCATAGCCCAAAAGATCTAACCTTTCTGGATGTACGAGTACTTCATCAGAGGTCTTCTGTCCTAAAGCAGTTGCATTTATTGGAGGTGTGGATCGCTTTGATCAGATGGGTGAGAGATATCCGCTTAGAAGGCGATCTCTAAAGTGGTGACATCGTCTTTTCTTTTCGTAATTGACCTGGCAAACGTTATCAGTTTCATAATGTGGAACTGTAAGCATGGAGGAGGACATAACCAGTTATCCTTTCGCATTTCGCTTATCAGACATCTAACAGCAGATCATGAAATCAAAAGAAGAAGAATACCAAATTTACTAAGAAGAAACAAGCCGGGCGTCAAGAGTTTACCATACGAAGTTCACCATCAATCAGGAAAACATTTCCCAGTGAAAGACACAAGGAAACGCTGCAAGTTCTGCAGCACAAAGCTGGAAGTACGAACCAACATGATGTGCATACACAGCAAAGTTCCTGTATGTGCACGTTCCTGGTTCGAAAAATTTCATAGAAAATAAATGTTCCTCATGTCAGCATTCGTAAAATCAACATCAAATATCATTTGCAATATAGCCCTTGTAATTGTATAAACTGGTCACAAAAATTAATAATTTTTTTGTAAAGGTTGTAGCTCAAATTAAATGTTCACTCTTATGCTCTGTTTCTACTCAAACCTATGCAATACTCCCACCTAATGACCAACGGGACATGTAAGTCCCACTGAAAATATTAAAAATTCTGGTCGTAGCAATCGTAGAGCAGATAAAAATTCCATTGATGCCTTCCTGAGAGGTAGTCTCCGCTACTTCTCAACTACACTCCTGGAAATTGAAATAAGAACACCGTGAATTTATTGTCCCAGGAAGGGGAAACTTTATTGACACATTCCTGGGGTCAGATACATCACATGATCACACTGACAGAACCACAGGCACATAGACACAGGCAACAGAGCATGCACAATGTCGGCACTAGTACAGTGTATATCCACCTTTCGCAGCAATGCAGGCTGCTATTCTCCCATGGAGACGATCGTAGAGATGCTGGATGTAGTCCTGTGGAACGGCTTGCCATGCCATTTCCACCTGGCGCCTCAGTTGGACCAGCGTTCGTGCTGGACGTGCAGACCGCGTGAGACGACGCTTCATCCAGTCCCAAACATGCTCAATGGGGGACAGATCCGGAGATCTTGCTGGCCAGGGTAGTTGACTTACACCTTCTAGAGCACGTTGGGTGGCACGGGATACATGCGGACGTGCATTGTCCTGTTGGAACAGCAAGTTCCCTTGCCGGTCTAGGAATGGTAGAACGATGGGTTCGATGACGGTTTGGATGTACCGTGCACTATTCAGTGTCCCCTCGACGATCACCAGTGGTGTACGGCCAGTGTAGGAGATCGCTCCCCACACCATGATGCCGGGTGTTGGCCCTGTGTGCCTCGGTCGTATGCAGTCCTGATTGTGGCGCTCACCTGCACGGCGCCAAACACGCATACGACCATCATTGGCACCAAGGCAGAAGCGACTCTCATCGCTGAAGACGACACGTCTCCATTCGTCCCTCCATTCACGCCTGTCGCGACACCACTGGAGGCGGGCTACACGATGTTGGGGCGTGAGCGGAAGACGGCCTAACGGTGTGCGGGACCGTAGCCCAGCTTCATGGAGACGGTTGCGAATGGTCCTCGCCGATACCCCAGGAGCAACAGTGTCCCTAATTTGCTGGGAAGTGGCGGTGCGGTCCCCTACGGCACTGCGTAGGATCCTACGGTCTTGGCGTGCATCCGTGCGTCGCTGCGGTCCGGTCCCAGGTCGACGGGCACGTGCACCTTCCGCCGACCACTGGCGACAACATCGATGTACTGTGGAGACCTCACGCCCCACGTGTTGAGCAATTCGGCGGTACGTCCACCCGGCCTCCCGCATGCCCACTATACGCCCTCGCTCAAAGTCCGTCAACTGCACATACGGTTCACGTCCACGCTGTCGCGGCATGCTACCAGTGTTAAAGACTGCGATGGAGCTCCGTATGCCACGGCAAACTGGCTGACACTGACGGCGGCGGTGCACAAATGCTGCCCAGCTAGCGCCATTCGACGGCCAACACCGCGGTTCCTGTTGTGTCCGCTGTGCCGTGCGTGTGATCATTGCTTGTACAGCCCTCTCGCAGTGTCCGGAGCAAGTATGGTGGGTCTGACACACCGGTGTCAATGTGTTCTTTTTCCCATTTCCAGGAGTGTACCTATGTAAGTGTTCACCAGATGTGGCTTTATTTCACAGGCTTAGTATCTGTGGTAAATGAGAGATTTACACCGAATAAATTTATAAAAATGGTACTGATTCCCTATGGTATACAAAATGGATCAGAACACTATTACTGAAGCCACGGAAAAAGAATGCTAAGTTTAAAAGAACAAAATATCCCTAGGAGTGGCGATACGTATTTTACTGAGGCTCGATGCTTTTAATAGCTTGCACAACAAAACTCTGCCACGAAATAAGACAGAAAATGAAAAGATTGGTTGGGTGGTTTGGAGATTTAGGGGATTAAACTGAAAGGTTATTACTCCATTTTTCCTTAGTCACACAATTCTCACATTAAAACAAAATCCAAAGACATTGTGGTCGTATCAGAAGCACACAATCAGTACTTTCACTGTGCTATACCAAAGATAATCTTCCCGATGACAGCATCGTTAAAACGGGTACATTAAATTCAATTTTCCGAGTATGCTTCACAAAATAAGATGTAGTATATATTACAGAATTCAGATCAAAAACAGCTGCCGACACGAGTAGTCAGATCGATTCACGTATTGTGAATACTTATTAGCGTCAGCTACTTATGACCAAGAAAAATTGGTGATAGATCAGGACTGGAAACCAGGTTTCGCACTTGTCATGAGCGGTCGCCTAAACAACTTAGGTTATCCGCACACTCACGCAGGTGGTCAAAACCCCCACATGTCACGCACAATCCAGATGCTCACACGTTCACGAAACTAAATACAGGAAGACAAATGTTGTTTTGTATAGTGATATTAACCCCGCCAGGCGTGGTTATATCATTAACGGCGGCAGTGTATGTGTCTATGCAGTGACTGCATTTATTACAATGCATTCTGAAGTACACTTGATCGTCAATTTAGCCCCATCAGGCGTGATTATTGGTGACAGCATCAGTGTTTATGTAGTAAATGCTTTTATTAGAATGCATATCTGAACGTCATTATATTGTAATAACTGCATTTACTGTATAAACACAGTTACTGTGCCATTAGTGAATATTACAGCTGGAGGGGCTACAGTGACGGTTGAAAACAACATTTGTCTTCCCATAATTAGTTTCACGAAATTTCGAGCACTTGGATTGGAACTGTGTGACTTGGACCGCCACTGGGAGCATGCTCGGATAGCCAGAGTTGTCCAGGCGACCGCTCAAAACAAGTGGGAAATGCGGGTTCGAGTCTCGGTCCGGCGCAAATTTTAATTTGTCACAAGCAGTTGAGACAACACGCGAATCCATTTCATTACTCATGTCGGCAGCGGGTATTGATTCGAATTCTGGATTTATTTACTTCGTATTGTTTGGTGAAGCAATTTCCGAAAACTAAGTTCAGTAACTCCTCTCGAGTGGCACTCTCATCATAATATTACCATCGATATAGCGTAGAGAAGGTATTGTGTCTTGCCGCTGGTACTTCACATACGAACGCAGTCGCCTTGGATTTTATGTGAGATTTCGAGGCAGAGTTTCATTGTGAGAAAATATTAGAAGCATCTGACAATTAAGACAGCTTAATCAAAATATCGCCGGCCGGAGTGGCCAAGCGGTTAAAGGCGCTACAGTCTGGAACCGCGCGACTGCTGCGGTCGCAGGTTCGAATCCTGCCTCGGGCATGGATGTGTGTGATGTCCTTAGGTTAGTTAGGTTTAAGTAGTTCTAAGTTCTAGGGGACTGATGACCTTAGAAGTTAAGTCCCATAGTGCTCAGAGCCATTTGAGCCATCAAAATATCGCTACTTTTAGAGATTTTATGTTCCCTTAAATATGGCATGCTTTTTTGTTGTTTCTGCAATACGCAACCCTGTTTTGTCAAAATATCGCCACTTTTAGAGATTTTATGTTCCCTTAAATTTGGCACGCTTTTTTGTTGTTTCTGTAATACGCAACCCTGTTTTGATCCGTTTTGTGTAACATTGGGGGGGGGGGGGGGGGGGGGGGGAATTAGAATCGCATTTTATTAATATATTTGGTATAAACCACTCAACTACGATAGATGCCATTTCCTTAAAGTTTGGCCATATCTGGTGTACACTTACGCAGTATAACTCTTCCTTTCAGGCCTGCAGGAGGAATTTTATGGAGAAAGTACTACATATTGTTTGTTATTGTGATTTTGAGATTCAAGTATGTAGAATCATTGTCCGCTGTCGGAATAATAGGCTCGGAATTTCTAATTCCCAACCACGTGTATAGTAATTATTACAGACGTGTTAGTTTGATCGGGATAAGACATCGGACTTCGTAGAGAACTAATAACTGCAGGCTCTGAAAATGTTTGCTTCAGTTAGTAGCGATCTGCATTAGACGTTAAAAATGGTTGCTAATTGTTCGTCGGCAAGTCGTTATTCCAGGAAGCGTTACAAGTACTCACAAAAACTCAACACCTGGGCCTTCCGCTGTGGAAACGGTCATTATCATTCTTTGAAATAAACATACAGTATTATGTTAACATACTGATTATTAACGGAAATTACGGTTGCTCCCATATGGCCATGGCAAAGGAGAGAGAAGTGTCTGTCTCAATGTAACAAGCGAGAGAGAGAGTGTCTCTTAAAAACAAGCAATGAACAACGTATGAGAATGAGACGTAGCATTTTGTTCATTTTCATCGCAAGCACTGATGTACCCCAAGGCTCCCTTCTCTGGCTATGAAAACTCACTGGATTACATTTTTATTTTTTCTAAATAGCATCTATAATACAAAATACGTATCACTTGATGTATCCTTTCAGGATTTCGTTGGGAAGGACTACGGACTGTGTCTTAGGAAGGCGTCAAGCAAATTTTTATCTGAATTTTTTAAAAAGATGTATTTTGCGTTTACTTTTGGTGGATTTTGATGTTGCAGTTGTCATTGTCGCTACAAATGCCTTGTGGTGACCAATCCCCGTATCAGTCATGAAGCTCCGCATATGCTCGGGATTATTTGTTGCTAAGAGGTGAAGTGTGTTTTCGAGGACCTGTGGTGCAATACGATATTATCTGTCTGTTATCGCTTTATTACACGTATCAGAATTCAAGGGTCAACATACTGAACACTTGTTATGACGGGCTTAATAATAAGCACAGGAAATGTTTTATGTTTGCATACAATTTACACAGTAGGGCAGACGTTTGCGTAATTTTTTCTCCCCTCGACGGGACAGCATGTTTTTGATGCTGTTATCCTCTCGACAAAGCTCTAAAATTGTGGCTTTTTCGAGGTTGTGGCATTCAGGGACTGTTAGTGGAAGGTAAAGAATTTTGGTGGCCCAAGACAAGAGAAAAAGGTGAAGGACGGCTCTGTGCAGAGTGGAACGGTGCCAAGAGAGAGCCGAGGGAACGCGGCTGCTAACGGTGCGATGCCTCAGCCAGCTGCCATTGACTGCGTTCGCGCGGCGCTGTTTTTCTGAGCAGCAGGACCGGCCGCATTAGACTAAGGCTGACCTCTGCCAGCGTGAACGAGCTACGACCTGCTCACAATCACAAGTTGCAGGTATCTCACAATGGCGGCAACTCTACTTGCCGCTTCCTTCATCGCCAAATCAGTATCGCAACCAAACTGAACACAATATAGAGGGTGTTTCAAAAATGACCGGTATATTTGAAACGGCAATAAAAACTAAACGAGCAGCGATAGAAATACACCGTTTGTTGCAATATGCTTGGGACAACAGTACATTTTCAGGCAGACAAACTTTCGAAATTACAGTAGTTACAATTTTCAACAACAGATGGCGCTGCGGTCTGGGAAACTCTATAGTACGACATTTTCCACATATCCACCATGCGTAGCAATAATATGGCGTAGTCTCTGAATGAAATTACCCGAAACCTTTGACAACGTGTCTGGCGGAATGGCTTCACATGCAGATGAGATGTACTGCTTCAGCTGTTCAATTGTTTCTGGATTCTGGCGGTACACCTGGTCTTTGAAGTGTCTCCACAGAAAGAAGTCACAGGGGTTCATGTCTGGCGAATAGGGAGGTCAATCCACGCCGCCTCCTGTATGTTTCAGATAGCCCAAAGCAATCACACGATCATCGAAATATTCATTCAGGAAATTAAACACGTCGGCCGTGTGATGTGGCCGGGCACCATCTTGCATAAACCACGAGGTGTTCGCACTGTCGTCTAAGGCAGTTTGTACCGCCACAAATTCACGAAGAATGTCCAGAGAGCGTGATGCAGTAATCGTTTCGGATCTGAAAAATGGGCCAATGATTCCTTTGGAAGAAATGGCGGCCCAGACCAGTACTTTTTGAGGATCCAGGGACGATGGGACTGCAACATGGGGCTTTTCGGTTCCCCATATGCGCCAGTTCTGTTTATTGACGAAGCCGTCCAGGTAAAAATAAGCTTCGTCAGTAAACCAAATGCTGCTCACATGCATATCGCCGTCATCAATCCTGTGCACTATATCGTTAGCGAATGTCTCTCGTGCAGCTATGGTAGCGGCGCTGACGGGTTGCCGCGTTTGAATTTTGTATGGATAGAGGTGTAATCTCTGGCGCATGAGACGATACGTGGACGTTGGCGTCATTTGGATCGCAGCTGCAACACGGCGAACGGAAACTCGAGGCCGCTGTTGGATCACCTGCTGCACTAGCTGCGTGTTGCCCTCTGTGATTGCCGCACGCGGTCGCCCTAACTTTCCAGCACGTTCATCCGTCACGTTCCAGTCCGTTGAAATTTTTCAAACAGATCCTTTATTGTATCGCTTTTCGGTCCTTTGGTTACATTAAACCTCCGTTGAAAACTTCGTCTTGTTGCAACAACACTGTGTTCTAGGCGGTGGAATTCCAACACCAGAAAAATCGTCTGTTCTAAGGAATAAACCATGTTGTCTACAGCACACTTGCACGTTGTGAACAGCACACGCTTACAGCAGAAAGACGACGTACAGAATGGCGCACCCACAGACTGCGTTGTCTTCTATATCTTTCACATCACTTGCAGCGGCATCTGTTGTTGAAAATTGTAACTACTGCAATTTCGAAAGTTTGTCCGCCTGAAAATGTACTGTTGTCCCAAGCATATTGCAACAAACGGTGTATTTCTATCGTTGCTCGTTTAGTTTTTATTGCCGTTTCAAATATATCGGTCATTTTTGAAACACCCTGTAGATGTTGTTCACATAAAAATCATCAGTCACATTATTTGATCGGTAACCAATTTAAAATCAGTTTCTTCCACAATTTTTAAACTAGAGTTAAGCAGCTTGTTTAAATGTTTTTTGCTGTTGTAATTACGTAGCCTTCCGCAGCCAGAGCCAGTTGACTTAAAAGTTTTCTGCGTATCTTATCGCATCCTAAAGTTATATATATATATGGTGTTACAAAAAAGTACAGCCAAACTTTCAGAAAACACTTCTCACACACAAATAAAGGAAAGATTTTATGTGGACATGCGTCCGGAAACGCTTAATTTCCATGTTAGAGCTCATTTTAGTTTCGTCAGTATGTACTGTACTTCCTCGATTCACCGCCAGTTGGCCCAATTGAAGGAAGGTAATGTTGACTTCGGTGCTTTGTGTTGACATGCGACTCATTGCTCTACAGTACTAGCATCAAGCACATCAGTACGTAGCATCAACAGGTTAGCGTTCACCACGAACGTGCTTTTGCAGTCAGTGCAATGTTTACAAATGCGGAGTTGGCAGATGCCCATTTGATGTATGGATTAGCACGTGGCAATAGTCGTGGCGATGTACGTTTGTATCGAGACAGATTTCCAGCACGAAGGTGTCCCGATAGGAAGACTTTCGAAGCAATTGATCGGCGTCTCAGGGAGCACGGAACATTCCAGCCTATGACTCGCGACTGGGGAAGACCTAGAACGACGAGGACACCTGCAACGGACGAGGCAATTCTTCTTGCACTTGACGATAACCGTAATGTCAGCGTCAGAGAAGTTGCTGCTGTACAAGGTAACGTTGACCACGTCACTGTATGGAGAGTGCTACGGGAGAACCAGTTGTTTCCGTACCACGTACAGCGTGTACAGGCACTATCAGCAGCTGATTGGCCTCCACAGGTACACTTCTGCGAATGGTTCATCCAACAATGTGTCAATCCGCACTTCAGTGCAAATGTTCCCTTTACGGATGAGGCTTCATTCCAACGTGATCAAATTGTAAATTTTCACAATCAACATGTGTGGGCTGACGAGAATCCGCACGCAATTGTGCAATCATCTCATCAACACAGATTTTCTGTGAACGTTTGGGCAGGCATTGTTGGTGATGTCTTGATTGCGCCCCATGTTCTTCCACCTACGCTCAATGGAGCACGTTATCATGATTTCATACGGGATATTCTACCTGTGCTGCTAGAACATGTGCCTTTACAAGTACGACACAGCATGTGGTTCATGCACGATGGAGCTTCTGCACATTTCAGTCGAAGTGTTCGTACGCTTCTCAACAACAGATTCAAAAAAATGGTTCAAATGGCTCTGAGCACTATGGGACTTAACATCTTAGGTCATCAGTCCCCTAGAACTTAGAACTACTTAAACCTAACTAACCTAAGGACATTACACACATCCATGCCCGAGGCAGGATTCGACCCTGCGACCGTAGCAGTCCCGCGGTTCCAGACTGCAGCGCCTATAACCGCACGGCCACCGCGGCCGGCTAACAACAGATTCGGTGACCGATGGATTGGTAGAGGCGGACCAAGTCCATGGCCTCCACGGTCTCCTGACCTCAACCCTCTTGACTTTCATTTATGGCGGCATTTGAAAGCTCTTGTCTACGCAACGCCGGTACCAAATGTAGAGACTCTTCGTGCTCGTATTGTGGACGGCTGTGATACAATACGCCATTCTCCTGGGCTGCATCAGCGCATCAGGGATTCCATGCGACGGAGGGTGGATGCATGTATCCCCGCTAACGGAGGACATTTTGAACGTTTCCTGTAACAAGGTGTTCGACGTCACGCTGGTACGTTCTGTTGCTGTGTGTTTCAATTCCATGATTAATGTGATTTGAAGAGAAGTAATAAAATGAGCTCTAACATGGAAAGTAAGCGTTTCCGGACACATGTCCACATAACATATTTTCTTTCTTTGTGTGTGAGGAATGTTTCCTGAAAGTTAGGCCGTAACTTTTTGTAGCATCCTGCATATATATATACCGCCACGGTTACAGTAGCCCCAGAAGAAAGTCGCTGTAGCTGTGGTCGAACGTCTCGTTCTTTACATTGTGACACAGTACGACGCTCAGAAAAGTTTTTTATTGCGTCCACTTCTCTTCAACAGCTGTTGCTGCATTGCATTGAATGATTCTGTTGTCATTTAGAACTGATTCACATTATATATTAGGTTTGCTCTGTGTCCAGATGAGCAATATCTAACAAAACGGTTAATCAAATAATTGCAGTGGTATTGTGCTCTAAGAAATATTTCAAAGCTCTGCATAATGCATTTAGCGAACACGCTTGTTATATGAATGGCTTCTAATATACTGAATTCAATGGTCTGAGTTATGGGAGAAGCCTTAAGGAATTGTTAAACTGCAAGCTCCCTTCAACGTTTTGTCTTGATTCCTTCTTCGAAGACTCATTCAAGTGCCATAGAAAGAAGTATACAGTTTTATTTAAACAAAGAGTAGTCGGTGTCGTAATTCGGCAGGTGTAAACATTGAAAACATACGTCGGAAAATTTGCCACATTGCACATTGTAATTTAGAGGAAACTGTACCTCAGACTACTTACTCGTTTCAGGTATATTTGAGGTTGGTTGTCTGCTCTGTTACACACTACGTAAGGTGTAATACACTATTACTGACGACAACAAATAATTCGAGGTGCGAAGTGAATAAACTGAGTAACAAATTGAAGATACAGTGAGTCATGTCTGTTGATCTCATTCACCAAGCTTATGGAGTATCGAAAATATAGATAGAAATGCCGTGCTCAAGGTAACACCTGCAGCAGCAAAATGCGTCTCTAAGCTGAAACCACTGCACTCAGCGTTTTTTACAGTGTTCTTTCGGTGCTGTGAACGTAATTGACGACTTGCAAACTCCTGATTGCCACAGAGACACAGCGAGTACAGCCGGCTGACAACTGTGTGTATTACAGATGTTGCTGTTCGCTGACTACAACTGTCTGACTCCTGTGTGTGTTGCAGGTGCTGCTGTTCCCTGTGTACAGCTGGCTGACTGCTGCATGTGTGCAGGTGCTGCTATTCCCTGTGTACAGCTGGCTGATTGATGTGTGTGTTGCAGTTGCTGCTATTCCCTGTGTACAGCTGGCTGACTGCTGTGTGTGTTGCAGGTGCTGCTGTTCCCAGAAGAGGGTTGGGCACGCAGCGCCTCCTCTTCCTACTGGACGCTGACACCCGCCTGGTGGAGTCGCAGCCGCTGCAAGGTCGTGGAGGTAGCAGGCACCAGGAGGTCAGTCATCCATATCACTACTTCCTCTTCTATGCAAGCTAACGGCTTCCTTTCTGGTATCAATTATATTTCTTTTGGGGTGGAAACACCTGTAATTCATAAAACTGTTGACCGAACCGTCCACGTGCACAGTATTTCGGCCATCAGAGATATAGCTGTCGTCCAGTGGATTGATGAACTGACCTTGTGTAGGCTCATAGTCCATTCTCCCCTCACGAGGCGCTCCATACTTGTTTTAATATATTCTTTAAAAATGCTTCAGTATCACTTCTTTTATATTTAAAAATGGTGTTACGTATGTATAAAGTCATATAACGAATTACTGTAAGTTTTACAAGAGAATTCAAAAAATGGTTCAAATGGCTCTGAGCACTATGGGACTTAAAATCTATGGTCAACAGTCCCCTAGAACTTAGAACTACTTAAACCTAACCAACCTAAGGACATCACACAACACTCAGTCATCACGAGGCAGAGAAAATATCTGACCCCGACGGGAATCGAACCCGGGAACCCGGGCTCGGGAAGCGAGAACGCTACCGCACGACTACAACAAAATTACCCAGATAAATTGTTTGTAGGCCAGTAGAGGAAAGACCAATAAAGAGTCTTGCTGTTCGTTGCCAGGCAGTCGCTCATCAACGTATGCTCTTTCAGTAGACGTTACACATGAGGCAATCGTACGAAACTTGTGTCTTATTACAAAAGTGTACTTTATGAAACCCCGTATGTGTTATAAAGCAGCAACTATGACTTTAGTGGCTTTGTTGTACTCCAGATCCATCAAACTGGCAATGGTGAAACATTGCTTTAGAGATCGTGGAATTACACTGAGTTTAGATTCTTCTGATAAGCATATTCGCTTGTAAAGAATATATTAATATTTTTGTATCTGGTGTATCCTCTCCGTTCATAAAGTGGTCTTTGTCAGTCCCTAATACTTCCGCGTTTTATTGGCAGAAGATAGTTTTTAGTAGCTGCTTTTTGGAAATGCGTCCTATTTTAACCTATAGCGCGCCGCTGTAATGTAAAAATTTGAACGCCTGAAAACTGTACTCAATATTATCTCCTATCGAGCACAATCACGTTCAATTTGAAATTTAAAACGCCTGTATCGTCCGGCATCGACCATTTTCAGGTCATTACAGGCAGCAGCAGTTAGTGCTTCCGCTCACGATCTGAGGATGGCCAGTGAAGGCGTAGCTGGTACTTCACGTCCTGAATACAAGGGTCGGTGACAGCTGCACTGATGGTTTAAGTTTTAATTTTACATGTCAGTAAATAAGCAATTTCAAAAAGGATTAACTTCTTCCGTCGCAGCACCCTATGACAACGGTGTTTTTCGTATACACTTTGCGGAAGCCGATCGGAGTGGCCGTGCGGTTCTAGGGGCTACAGTCTGGAGCCGAGCGACCGCTACGGTCGCCGGTTCGAATCCTGCCTCGAGCATGGATGTGTGTGATGTCCTTAGGTTAGTTAGGTTTAATTATTTCTAAGTTCTAGGAGACTGATGACCTCGGAAGTTAAGTCGCATAGTTCTCAGAGCCATTTCAACCATTTTTGAACTTTGCGGAAACGGCTGTCTCTGTTGCTGTGAGGAAGTTTCAGGATTGTAGCCGACCATCGCGTCTTTCTGAACGCAGTATTCATCTTCATTGTTTTACTCCGTTTTTATATGACGACATTCACTTTTTATTTGCTGCACTTTTTTTTTTTTTTTTTTAGGAAATAACAAAATTTACTCCGAATAGTTAGTTATTACAGGGATCACTGCAATCAAGGAAATCTCATCATTACTTACCTAAGTTGTCTCCCTGTCAAAATATTTCTCTACTACGCACAAATGATCAGTAAGCGAACTCAAATTGAGCAGAAATATTATCAACACGCTAAATACAAATTGAAACTGAAATTATTCTAAACTAAAATATTTGCGTCCTGAAGTCATGTAAAATTATTAATAAATTAACGAAACTAAATTTATTTACAAATATCACATGTTGCAAAGTACCAGACCTTATGTTTGAAGGTACAATATTGCGAATGACCCACGTCATGGCTTAATCGTCCCACGTTAGACTAGTTTTAAAAATATGTACAATTTTACTTGCCACAACATTTCCGGAATTAAGGAAATAACAGTGTATTCCAAACAGTTTCATTGTTTTATACAACACTTAGATTGTAGAATTCGAATATTTAGAAATGCTGCACAAAACCGTACCTCATATTTAGCAACAACAACTGTAGAACTTGGCACAAATTGCTAATGGCGGTCTGCAGTTAGCATTCCGCCACACGATTCTGAAACGGGTAGACCGAAATACCGACCATGAGACATAATGTATTCCTAGCTACACTGTCCTCTAGGTACAACACTCTTTCATACTCTTTTAAGATCTATCTGCTCTCAGTGCAGACGACGTCGCAGGCTTACGGTAACACTTCGGAAAGTTCAGTTCCACACTTGCACAGTAGGACGGCGCCGCACGTATGACCGGGTAGTGTAATTAGCTCCGATGTTGCGACAGTGATGCATACTTGGAATTCTCAAAAAAAAAAAAAAATGGTTCAAATGGCTCTGAGCACTATGGGTCCTAACTCCTGAGGTCATCAGTCCCCCAGAGCTTAGAACTATTTAAACCTAACTAACCTAAGGACGTCACACACATCCATGCCCGAGGCAGGATTCGAACCTGGGACCGTAGTGGTCGCGTGGTTCCAGACTGTAGTGCCTAGATCCTCTCGGCCACTCCGGCCGGCTGGAATTCTCACATCGCGCTATTGTTAAGTACACAGCGGGGAGCGTACGTCAGTAAATGAGAGCAGTCTTCATCAACTTAAACATTGTAATTCTGATCCTGCTCACAAGAGCGTGATTGTAAATGTTATGTATACAGTGTCTACATATTACTGATCAGTTCCTGGATATATTTAATCAGTTCATTAGCATCCAACTGCTCTCTATTCAAAAGTTTCCTAGTAATGCTTAAAGCAGACTGGGCAATACTAGCACAAAATTCTTAGACTGCGTGTGAGAAATCGGCGCCTTGTTGAATGTACAGAGCTTTTGTTGTATTAGCGCTCTTCATTTCGCTGCAGGTGAATTAAATCGCTTCTTCCATTATTCCTTTCTGCACGTTTGTAACAGAGTCGAACACTGGTCTCAGTAAATAGTTGCACAGATGTGTTATAGTTTTTATTACATGAATATTCTATAAAATCATTCAAAAACCCTTATGTTTCACATTGGATTTCGTGTTAACATCATCATGCTGAAGACACACAATCGTATAAAGCTCTCTTCCTTAAACGATAGTAGCTTGCTTGTTCTCGTGTCAAGAAAGGAAAACAAAAATGCGTCTCTCTACAGCACATTTCATGTATTCAGATGAACGTTATCCAACTTCTCGTATATATTTATTCAGTTCGCTTTTGAGATATTACCTTACCTCCTCCTGGTAGCAACATTTTACCAGGCGAGAGGTTTCTGTGAGCGTTTCAATCATAGGAATGTGTGGTTCCAGAACATTACTTGCCCTAAAGTCTGTGTGCCACAGTGACTGGTTTACTTAGGCAGTGGCTAAATCATTCTCTGTCGTGTGCTTGCTTCTAGGGTGGCAGCTCTGAGGGATTAGCTGGGGAATCTGTGTAAAGTTTAGGAACTCAGCAGGGGTTACTGGCTGACTGAACTTGGGACCATCCTTGGCAAGTACTAAGATGGCGCAGTTGCTAAAGCGTTGCTCCTTCAATATAACTTTCACTTTTGACTTCCGATACAGCAGAAACTATTGTCTCATGCCGTATAAGTGGTGGCTGTGACTTCCAATAAATAACGTTAGTAATTTTGGATACAATTTCTAAAAAGCACCTTCCAATTAACTTTTTGTAAACTTGAATAACAAGGTGAGTTGACTGTGTAAATATAGGATAAACTACTGGCATGAAAGATGGTTAATTCAGGAAATTTTATGTTGCACCTGAAAGTTTCTTTCATGTTACATCGTAACATGCATTCATGTTGTGCGATGCTTCGAAGAATTCCGTTAACAGTTGGTGAAAATTGTTGTATGTTGAAACACAACTTGTTTCGCGGCCTGAGGTCACGTCATCAGGTGCATCCTACTTGGTAAAGATCAATTACAATGTCACCATTTTGTGGATGTTAAAAGTATGTGGATATTAAAGCTCATAAAGGAATGTCTAAAATATACTCAGAAGGTTAAACATTCATAGGCATACACATCACATTTCGTCAAAATTTACTTTTCAGTGAACTCTGTTAAAACTATAGCAAATGAAAGATAACGAAGACGTGTTCGTTTCATCTACCTCTACATCTACATACATACTCCGCAATCCACCATACGGTGCGTGGCGGAGGTACCTCGTACCACGACCAGCATCTTCTCTCCCTGTTCCAACCCCAAATAGAACGAGGGAAAATGACTGCCCATATGCCTCTGTACGAGCCCTAATCTCTCCTATTTTATCTTTGTGGTCTTTCCGCGAAATGTAATTTGCAGCAGTGGAATTGTACTGCAGTCAGCCTCAAATGCTGGTTCACTAAATTTCCTCAGCAGCGATTCACGAAAAGAACGCCTCCTTTCCTCTAGAGACTCCCACCCAAGTTCCTGAAGCATTTCCGTAACACTCGCGTTATGATCAAACCTACCAGTAACAAATCTAGCAGCCCGCCTCTGAATTGCTTCTATGTCCTCCCTCAATCCGACCTGACAGGGATCCCAAACGCTCGATCAGTACTCAAAAATAGGTCGTATTAGTGAGTTATAAGCGGACTCCTTTACAGATGAACCACATCTTCCCAAAATTCTACCAATGAATCGAAGATGACTATCCGCCTTCCCCACAACTGCCATTACATGCTTGTCCCACTTCATATCGCTCTGCAATGTTACGCTCAAATATTTAATCGACGTGACAGTGTCAAGCGCTACACTACTAATGGAGTATTCAAACATTACAAGATTTTTTTTCCTATTCATCTGCATTAATTTGCATTTACCTATATTTAGAGTTAGCTGCCATTCCTTACACCAATCACAAATCCTGTCCAAGTCATCTTGTATCCTCCTACAGTCACTCAACGACGACACCTTCCCGTACACCACAATATCACCAGCAAACAGCCGCACACTGCTATCCACCCTATCCAAAATACCATTTATGTAGATAGAAAACAGCAGCGGACCTACCACACCTCCATGGGGCACTCCAGATGATGCCCTCACCTCCGATCAACACTCACCATCGAGGACAACGTACTGGGCTCTATTACTTTAGAAGTAATCACTTAGGACAAAGGGCTGGTAGGTGATACTTGCAGTTACAAGGCCATGTTTCAACATTTGCCTGCATGTAAAAACAAAAGCAAAATATTTTATAGTTATAGAACGCTATAAATATTTTCAAAAAAGGGAGGGAGCCGGGTTGGCGATAAAATTATCACTGGTATCATGATTAGGCGTGGCACTGTGCAAATTACTGTGTGGGAAGTATCAGGTGGCAGTGTCGGGGTGGGACGGCAGTGCGACACGGTGTTGGGCGAAGTAAAAGCGGCCCGCACGAACGACAAAGTGAGACTAGCTATCTGGCAGAACAGACACCATCCACGTGGACAGCGTGACGTCATATGCTAATGCCTAAGAGTGCTGGATCACCACCTTTATAAGAGAGAATAATACAGAATTGTATATGTACTTATATCTAACCGTACAATCAATGAAAATTAGACGTAATTCTATGGTGCTTTAATTCTCCTTGGTTATTCAATGTGAACTGTGCATTTTCGTTTTTACATCCAAAAACTTCTGCTTCCTCTGAAATATTCAAAATATGACTTTTTTCTGTGAAGTATTTTTAAATTTTTTGAAGGCTTTGTAATGTTGTGCCCCTCTTCGCGTTAATGAGCTCTTAATGCTTATGGGGGATGATTTAAGTTAAGATGGTCCTGAAATCTTATTCCAAATCAGCTACCAGCTTGCCCTATATATTTCTTTTGGTAATCATTGCATGTAATGCATTAAACACCAGCTTCGTTATGTTTCTTTACCATCGCTTTTTCCTTGTGACTGAGTTTTCTGCCTAGATCCGAAAAATCAAAATGCGCGGGAATAATGCTTTAGGTGTCACACATCTACCAATTTTTTTCTGATACTTTACCCAGATATTTCTCTGCCTTCTCCACTGGTCTAAGCGTTATAAAATCTGTCTCTGCCGGCCTAAGTGGCCGTGCGGTTAAAGGCGCTGCAGTCTGGAACCGCAAGACCGCTACGGCCGCAGGTTCGAATCCTGCCTCGGGCATGGATGTTTGTGATTGTTAGTTAGGTTTAACTAGTTCTAAGTTCTAGGGGACTAATGACCTCAGCAGTTGAGTACCATAGTGCTCAGACCCATTGCTCAGAGCCATTTGAACCATCTGTCTCTGATACGCTATGGGAAAGAAGCTTTATCTATTTTAATATTCTTCTGTTAATCGCGTTAACAAATTGTAGGTCGTAACCGTTTTGATACTCTATATGCTGTATAACCTCATACTCAGTCGTTTGAGCTTCACTAGTAAGGGGTACTTCATGCATACCATGTAAAAGGGCTAGTGACGTCACACTGTCCGCAAGGACAGGTTCCGCTCTGCCAGCCAGCTTGTCTCTCTATGTCGTTTCCGCGGCCGCTTTTCCTTCGCCCAACGCCGGGTCGCCCTAACGTCAGACCGGCAAAAGACTGCCACCTGATACATTACACACAGTAATTTGCGTAGTGACACGGCTCATTATGTTAGCAGTGATAATTTTTTATCTCCAACCCAGCCCGTCTTTCAAAATATTTTTAGCTTCCTCACACTATAAAATATTTTTCCTTCTTTCTTTTTAAATGCAGGGAAATTTCAAAGCATCGCTCTGTATCTGTAAGTTTCACCTATCAACAATTTGTCCTAAATGAATGTAGTACGTCTTCGTTGCCTTCGTTCGGCATAGTAGATTCTGACTAGGAGCGATGGGTATGCCTATGACCGTTTAATAGATATTCCCCTATTAATTTTCATATCGACAAAGTGGTGACACTGTAAATTGCTCTTTAGCATGTAGGGTTGATTGCGCGGCTTTAGGCCGTGAAACCGTTTATGCTTCAATAAACAAAAATTTTATCAGCTATTAGCCGAATTATTCCTTCTATCATCATGCCTTTCAAGAACTGCGAGTGTCCACAAAACAAAATAGTTTGTTATTTATATTGTGATAAACAAACATTAGCGGTTTTCAATTCAATAAACTTTACCAACAGCAGTACACTTTAAGATACTATATTTTATTTTGAAATTAGCCAATTTTCTCAATTCATTTTGCCATCTTCAGGCGCCATACGCATTTTTTCGAATAAACGAACTTATCGTATAGCGCCATAAAACTGTATATCTTGAATCCCAATCGTTGTGAATCTGATCCATACGAAAGCGTGACAGCAACTCAGAGATAGAAGCTTTCATGCATGTCTACCACTACGGCAATGCAACCGGGTGCCGATTACAACAACCGCAGATATTTGAACAGATGCACACTCTATCATTTTCAAAGCACAAATGCTGCATGGAACTGCTGTGCAAGGAAATTTAAAACCTCGGCATGCAGAGTATTTCCAGAAACATTACACACACAGTCTCACACACGCAGTTAACACTAGTACCACCAAACAACGACAGTTAACTGTCGTCAGACACAATCGATGAAGATAATTAATAACTTACGGCTGAAGTAGCATTGACTGTACGTGTGTGACGCTATGTGCGGTGCACTGGATCTCCACGGTGCTGATAGTCTGGCTATTATACAACATATCATTCCGAAAAAGTTCGGCATACCAAAGATTTTAAGGCCATAACAGCGCTTCCGTGGCGCATTTTTGCCTTGAAAACGGCAGGGTGTCCACCTATCGAAATTTCGACGGTTGTCGAAGACGTAGTGCTGACCACACTTGCTACGGATAATTAAATAAGGTATACTGCCTGATTTCCTCATTCAAAATCCAGTTTACGATAACTGAAGAAAAGTCTTTCTACAACCGTCTTTGTATAGGGACAATACACTCCTTTGAGCCGATTGTTACTGTAGGATATTATGAGGACATATTTTCACAGTCAGGCCTACGAGACAAGAGGTTACGTTTTAAAGTTTGGCACAGAAGGAAATGTTCAGTTCGGCTCCTATCATTTAGCATTGTGAATATCTAAAATATTCTGAATCGTAGCTAAAGGAAATTATTTATAAAAGAAAAACACTTGTCGGATAACAACTCTCACTGGTATTGCACTTTTCCATGCACTTTTGTTGAGGTGTATCGTAATAATTACTTCCCAAGTTTCAGTTGCAGAATTTTATACACTTCATTTACTCGGCAAACTCATAGAAAATGCCGTCCCGAGGGATGTCACGGTAGAAAATGCAGCGCATGAATTTCTCGCAAAAACAGACGTTACACCACCAGTTCTGTGTGTTATAAAAAAAAAAAAAATGAATACGCCGACACGCCACAACAGCGACCGCGTTCATGTAAAAACAGTGCCGACTATAGTGTACGTAGGTTGTGTCCACAAAGAGTAAACGAACACTGCAGAGTGGCATCCAAACAGTGTGGCGCACGTCTGTTTTCGCGGCCAGTCGCGTTTCCATTACAAGTGTGCTGCGGGCATTGCCGCACAGGCGATGGTCCCAGGCTCTGCTGCCGTTGTCTCCACTGACAGTTCGCAAAACTACCAGGGAGTGCTGAAAACAAATGCACCCGAATATTTTATGCGGAAACACTCAGATCTATGTAACCGAAACAAACGATATTCTAGATCATTATTCTCTACGTCTACATGTTTGCAGCCGTCTGCCGCTAGAGGGCTCCGAATTGTAGCGTGAAACATGATGGTGTGTACTGTAATCATGTCGGTGCGTGAAGGGTACCGTGCCGTATTCGAGTTGCGAATTCGAATCGTTCTCCTCACATGGAGCACCCTCATTCAGCATGACAATGTCACACTATACAAGAGCGCAATAACGTCTGCAACAAATTGACGCATTTGATTCACTGTCGTCGATCATCCTCCATAGAGGCCCCACTCGGCAACATCCGACTCATATCTGCTTCCAGAATTTAAAGAATCCCTTCTAGGACTTCACTTTGATAGTGATAAGGCGGTGCAGGTAGAGGTGAGGTTGTGGTTCCGTCAACAAAGTCAAACATTCTACAGTGATGGCATCAACAAACTGGTCTCTTGTTCTGAGAAATGTGTCGGTCACCAGGGTGACAATGTTGACAGATAAAGATGTAGAATGTTAATAACACTTGTTTCATTTTAAAAGTTTTGAGAGTTTCACATAAAAAGTACGGAGTCATTACTTTTCAGGACAACCTCGAATTTTACACGTTTTGCTATTACCTACTATCTTACTGTCTTATACAATCTCGGTACAGTTCTTACACTTACAAATTACTTAAGGAGCATGTAATGGGTACCAATTGTAATATTCGTGTCGCTCCTGCAGCAAGGTCATACAATAATCTTGAGACAGTATTTCAAAGGCCCATTTGGATGCCATCTTCGTGTGTGAATGGTCCTCGCCAAATCTCATCGGAACTGATTCCTGCTGTCAACGTTGGACCGTTTTTAACACCGCGGAAAAACAGCAGTGCGTGCGTTCGACGTCGTTGCCGTGATCTCATAACGTCTCCAAAAACGTACTGAAGTTGTGGTTACAGGTTGTAGCTGGTCTAGTATCTCCCGTAGTCTAGTATATCCCATGGCCGTAAAGATGTTAATTGAAGATTTTGAACACACAGTGTTGAGGACGGCTTCTTATAACCTCCCTTTTGAGGAACGACGACACTTTTATAGTGTGGAGGCATCGATTAGACGCTCTCAGCCGTTTCTCGGACCATTTTAATTGTTTTCACAATAGATGTTGAAAGGGGTGGAAAACTTTTTTATGTTTTGGACGCACTGATCTACGTAAAGGGTGATGGGACTCTGGGCCAAAGCGTTTGTAGAGTAGAAAAGCAACACATACGGACCGGTATCTAAACGTGAAAAGTCGTCATTCACCGTATCAACGCTCGATGGAACTAAGGACGTTGGCGAGGACAGCCTGAAACCCTTCAGACAAGAGCTGGAATACCTTAACCTGGTGTTCACTCAGACTGGCTACTTTTAGAAACAGATCTATCCTGTCTTGGAGTGTGGACTTTCATCGTTACCGGTAGAAGACATAGTCAGATCGGTTGCTTTCCTACCAAAGACAGGAAGGAATTGAAAAAGATATCATTAGAAGCGCATGTCGCCCACCGGCCACGATTAGGGCTCTCCTTGGCTTGGTTAAAGGTGATCTAGGACTAAGAAAGTCCGATGTTTACAAAAACAATCGTCTTATGGGAAAACATACATAATTAATGTTCATCACCAATCCTCACACACGATTACTACAGCCCGAAAAAACTGCGATAGTGGAGCATTGTCTAATTGAAGGGCACAGAGTGATGGGTGATGACACACTGATAGTTGGTCCTACAATTGACACTGTGTTAAAGAATCAGTTTAAATCAGGTCAGATAGTATTACAAATACTCGTAGAAACAAGGGCTATGCTTCAAGCACAATATGAAATCGTGGTTTATCTGCTATTTAAAGAGACTGTTGGCAGAAAATGGCGGCCCAAACACTCAGTAGCATTTTATTGCTCCTTCTAGTTTTTAGCACTGGGGCGCAGTACCTCCACTTTGCGTTAGGGCGAGCACCGACAAAGTCTGGGGGAAGCGCTGATTGTTTTCCACAGTCTACAAAAGGTCCACCGTTCACTATAGTTATCAGTTCCGGCGAGATTCAACAAAAATCGTTCTTGCCTATAGATGTTGGCCAGGTGCACCGCTCACATATTGTGTCAAAATGATAGTATGAGTCGCCTGCACACACTACAAGAATATTATCAGTTCATACACGGGGTAAGTTTACGCAGTTACACAATCAGTAGTATCTGGTTGATCAATGACCGTTGGTATGTCGCGTTTTAAAACAGATTCAAGTGTCCTACATATCTGTAGCATACTCGTGTACGCTACGTCCCTCCTTAAAATAACTTCTGTAATAAATTTCAGCTAGTAATGGCGAATACAATGTTGAAGAGTTAAAAGGACGACGAAGGGTAGCCGTGCGGTCTGGGGCGCCTTCTCACGGTTCGCATGGCTCCTCCCGTCGGAGGTTCGAGTCCTCCCTCTGGCATGGGTGTGTGTGTTGTTCTTAGCGTAAGTTAGTTTAAGTTAGATTAACTAGTGTGTAAGCGTAGGGACCGATGACAGAACAGTTGGGTCCCATAGAAGCTTACCACAAATTTCAAAGAAAAAAAAAGAAAAATAATGAGAGTAGGAAGAATACTTGGAAAAGAGCGAGTGATTCAGAAAGATATCATTTAGATTACATCATGGTCAGGCAGAGATTCCGAAATGCATTGCATTGTAAGGTGCAATCAGTAACACATACGGACTCAGGTCACAATGTGGTATTGATGAAGAGTAGGCTGAAGCTTAGATTTTTCAGGAACAATCAATATGCAAACAAGCGGATTACGTAAGTACCAATGAATGACTATATACGCTTGAAGCTCTCTAAGGAAATAGATACAGCAATAAGGAATAGCTAAGTGGGCAGTTCAGTTGAAGAGGAAATGATATCTCTAAATATGGAAATCACAGTTGTTGGAAAGAAGAATGTGGGTACAAAGAAGGTAACTGCGAAAACACCATCGGTAACAGAAGAAATACTTAAGTTGAGCGAGGAAAGGAGGAAGTGTAAAAATGTCCAGAGAAATTCAGGAATGTAGAAATAGAAGTCGGTGAGGAAGTAAATAAATAAGAAGTGCAGGGAAGCTATGAGGAATGGGCTACATGAAAAATGTGAAGAAATCTAAAAAGAAGTGTTTGTCGGAAGGACTGACTCAGCATATAGGGAAGTCAAAATAACCTTCTGTGAAATTAAAAGCAAGGGTACTAACATTAAGGGTCAAGTGGGAATTCCACTGTCAAATCCAGAGGAGAGAGCGGGTAGATGGAAAGAATACACTGAAAGCCTCTATGATGGGAAAATTTGTCTGACTTGACAGAAGAAGAAACCTGGAGACGATTTAAGAGACATAGGGAATCCAGTATTAGAATTAGAATTTAAATTTAAGAGAGCTTTGAAAGATTTAAAATCAAGTAAGGCAGAAGGGTTTGATAACATTCCATCAGAATTTCTGAAATCATTGGCGGAAGTTGCAACAAAAGACTACTCATGTTGGCGAGTAGAATGTGTGAGTCTGGCGGTCTGTTTTCGGGAAAAATTTCTCCCACACGATTCCGAAGACTGAAAGAGCTGACATGCGTAAGAATCATCGCACAATCGGCTTAACAGCTCAGGCATCCAAGTTGCTGCCCCGAATAATATACAGAAGTATGGAAAAGAAAACTGAGGATGTGTTACAAGACGATCAGTGTGGCTTTTGGAAAGATACAAGCACCAGAGAGGCAATTCTGACGTAGAGGTTGATAATGGAAGCAAGAATAAAGAAAAATCAAAACTCGTTCATAGGATTTGCCGACCTGGGAAAAGCGTTCGTCAATGTAAAATAGCGCAAGGTGTTCGAAATTCTGAAAAAAAATAGAGGTAAGCTATAGGGAGAGACGGGTAATATACAATATGTACAAGAACCAAGAGGAAATAATAAGAGCGGACGAACAAGAACAAAGTGCTCGGATTAAAAATAGTATACATCGAAGAAGCAATAATGGAAATAAAACAAAGTTTCAGGATTGGAATTAAAATGCAAGGTGAAAGGATATCAATAATACGATTCGCTGACGACATTGCTATCCTGAGTGAGTTCCATGATCTGCTGAATGCATTGAACAGTCTAATGAGTACAAAATATGTACTGAGAGTTAATCGAAGAAAGACAAAAGTAATGAGAATAGTAGAAATGAAAACAGCGATAAAATTATCATCAGTTTTGATCGTCAAGAAGTAGATGAAGTTAAGAAATTCTGCTATCTAGGCAGTAAAAGACCCAGCGACGGACGGAGCAAGAAAGACATCAAAAGCAGACTAGCACTGGCAAAAAGGACATTCCTGGCCAAGAGAAGTCTGCTAATATCAGACATATGTCTTAATTTTAGGAAGAAATCTTTGAGAATGTACGTTTGGAACATAGCGTAGAATGGTAGTGAAAACACGAACTACGAAAAAATTGGAACGGAAGATAATCAAAGCGTTTGAGATGTGGTGCTACAGACGAATGTGGAAAATTGGGTGGACTGGTAAGGTTAGGAATGAGGAGGTTCTGCGCAGAATCGAAAGGAATATGTGGGAAACAATGACAAGGAGAAGGGGCAGCATGATAGGACATCTGTTAAGATATTAGGGAATGACTTCCATGGTACGAGAGGGAGATGCAGAGGGCAAAAACTGTAGAGGAAGACAAATATGGGAAAACATCTAGCAAATAACTGAAGACATAACTATGAGATCAAAAGTATCCGAACACCTGGCTGAAAATGACTTACGAATTCGTGGCGCCCTCTATCGGTAATTCTGGAATTCAATATGGTGTTGGCCAACCTTTCGCCTTGATGACAGCTTCCACTCTCGCAGGCGTACGTTTAATTAGGTTGGTTGGTTGGTTTGGGGGAAGAGACCAAACAGCGAGGTCATCAGTCTCATCGGATTAGGGAAGGACGGGGAAGGAAGCCGGACGTGGCCTTTCAGAGGAACCATCCCGGCTTTTGCCTGGAGCGATTTAGGAAAATCACGGAAAATCTAAATCAGGATGGCCGGACGCGGGATTGAACCGTTCAGTTAGGTGCTGGAAGGTTTCTTGGTGAATGGCAGCCCATTCTTCACGGAGTGCTGCACTGAGGAGAGGTATCGATGTCGGTCGGTGTTCTATAGGATTCAGCTGAGGAGTCTGTGCAGGCCAGTCTATCACAGGAATGTTATTCTCGGTAGCCACTACGCCACAGGCCGTGCATTATGAACAGGTGCTCGATACTGTTGAAAGATGCAATCGCCATCTCCGAATTGCTATTCAATAGTGGGAAGCAAGAAGGTGCTTGAAAAATCAATGTAGGCCTGTGCTGTGATAGTGCCACGCAAAACAGCAAAGGGTGCAAGCCACCTCCATGGAAAACATGGCCATAGCATAACACCACCGCCTCCGAATTTTACTGTTGGCACGACACACGTTGACAGATGACGTTCACCGGTCATTCGCCTTTCCAACGCCCTGCCATCGGATCGGCACATTGTATACCGTGATTCGTCACTCCACATGACATTTTTCCACTGTTCAGTCGTAAAATGTTTACGCTCCTTACACCAAGAGGGGCGTCGTTTAGCATTTACCGGCGTAATATGTGGCCAATGACCAGCCATTCGACCATGGAATCCTAACTTTCATGGTACTAGCAGTGGATCATGATACAGTTAGGAATTACTGTGTGATGGTCTGGGTATATGTCTGCCTATAACGCATTACTACCCTCTTCAACTGTCGGCGGTATCTGTCAGTCAACAGACGAGGTCGGCCGGTATGCTTTTGTGCTGTACGTGTCCATTCACTTTTCCAATTCACTATCAGATCGGAAAGAGTGGACTTAGGGATGTTTACGAGTGTGGAAATCTCACGTACAAGTGACACCCAATCACCTGATCACGTTCGAAAACCGTGAGTTTTGCGAAGCGCCCCATTCTGCTCTCTCACTATGTATAATGACTACTGAAGTCGCTAATATGGAGTACCAGGCAGTAGGCGGCAGCACAATTCACGCAATATGAAAAATATAAGTTTTTGGTGGTGTCCGGATACTTTTGATCACGTATTGTATGTTGCGAATGCTACTCTGAAATAAAGTGGTTGGTACCGGCGAGAAATTCGTAGCGGGCCGAGAAAAAAGTAAAGCATTACGCACAATACACAGCATAGTTTGCAGGTGGTACCTGCGGGCGTCCAGTCCTGTTATTGGCGGTTAAAATCATTGATGCTGTAAACTGTTATAAATAATTATATTTTATATGCACTCTACAGCTTACCAGGGATTTAGGAAACAATGAAATACGTTATTTGCGTCTGTTCTATAGAGATTGACACGAAGCTTGCTGAAGTTCGTGGCCGTGCTGCCAAATATTGGCAATCATTTGGCAGCATCACACCATTGCTATCTTTTCTTTGTACTATTTGATTAAAGTGTAGAACGTTTTTATGAGTGTTTGGATATGATTTGTGCTTAACGGCCGGCCGGAGTGGCCGTGCTGTTCTAGGCCTACAGTCTGGAACCGGGCGACCGCTGCGGTCGCAGGTTCGAATCCTGCCTCGGGCATGGATGTGTGTGATGTCCTTAGGTTCGTTACGTTTAATTAGTTCTAAATTCTAGGCGACTGATGACCTCAGAAGTTAAGTCGCATAGTGCTCAGAGCCATTTGGACCATTTGTGCCTAACGAAAGATAATAGGTGTAGTGTGGGATAGATGGAAATATCTTTTACAATGTATATTAATAGTTTACCTCAATCGTTACAGATATCTTTGAGGTTATTTCTCAAACGATGGTTTGAGAAACTTTGGACATCTGCGATATTAAACTGATGACAAGCTAATTCCCACGCCTATCCATCTCTGCCGTCACTTACAATGTAAGAACAATGCGTCAAGTTTCTTCAAATCGGTCGGAAACTATCTTATACCAACATGGCCCTGTGGCCAACAGGAAACAGACGTTAAAATACAATCATAAATACCTAAAATTATTGTAAAAGAGGAGAAGTAAGCGGGAAAAAGAGGCATAAGCACTGTATACTTGTAAATACTGTTGTATAACTCTCATATATGACTAGTGCATTTTCATTGTTAACGCTAGTACCAGTTTTGTATCATGTCAGTGGAGAATAGCTAAACGGAGTTTGTCCATCTAAAATGGAAGGCCCTATAGTGTTTCTTAATCTCCAGAATTTCTGTCTATATTATGTCTTCATTTCTGCGCTATGCACTGTTTTTGTCAAAAATTGAGTCTATGTTTGCCTTATAAATTACTCTTTTAATCTTGTACGGATTCAAATATTGTCTCACCTATGTTGTATATACCGTCATCTACATCTACACACACAGTGCGCAAGCCACCCTAGGTGGTAGAGGAGGGTACCTATTCTACTTGTCATTCAATTTCCCGTTCTACTCGCAAATGGAGCGAGGAAATACGAGTCTACGTAAACGCCTATCTACGAATCCTGATTTCTTTTTGTGGTGCTCACGTGAGGCATACGCTAGCTGCAATAGAATAGCTCTGTAGTCTGTCACAAGTGCCGATCTCTAAATTCTCTCAATAGCGTTCCGCTACAAGAACGGGTTCTTCACTCCACGGATTCCCGTTTCAGTTCACGAACCAACTACGTCGTAGTCGCATGTTGATCGAACCTATATGTGGCAAATATAGCAGCACGCTCTGCATTGCTTTGACGTCCTTGTTGATTTGACCGAGCCGCACCAGTATTTTGTACGCAGTCTCCTTTACAGGTAGCTATACTTTCCTAGTCTTCGATGTCGACTATCCGCCATAACTGCAACCGACCGTACGTGCTCGTTCCATTTCGTGTCATTTTACGACATGCGCCCAGATATTTAATCGATTCAACTGTATCGAGCATCACACCAATAAATCTGTGTTCTAACATTGCAGGGTTCATCATTAACAGTTTTGAACGTGGCTGTCTTTCAGCAACTGTCAATAAGTTTCAGTGAAGAATAACGTTTCAGCCATTTCTAATTTTTAATTTTTGACTTTAACGTGTCTGCTCTAAGCTTTGACTGTTGCCTTCTCGCAATGTAACTTTACGGCCTTTAAATTTTCGTTGTGATGAAGTCGTCCTTAGAGGTGTCGAAACCTATCTAAATGCATTAAACAATTATTTGAAACCGGTTGGGTGAGTTATTCCTCCACTGATTTATCGTTAATTTTTCCTCTGATCTCGTATACACCATTTATGATCATGGTGTAGTCTTTGTATAGCCAGCCATATTGATAGAGTAGTAGGATACCAATGAATCGCCTTCAAACTTTTTACATATATGGTGGATTATTTTCCAACATACAACAGGAACAATCGTTCCTTTTGGGAACTACTTCCTGGTAAAACAATCTATTAGCTTAGTTTCGTAGATATTTTCAAGATTATAATTATTTTTGTATTCCCCAAGTTCCAGCCGTGGAACCGAATTACACCCTTAAGAACTCTTCTTCTTCTTCTTCTTCTTCTTCTTCAACGTCGGCGTTACTGTTTCCTCCTAATATATGAAGACGCTATATACAAAGATAACACGCTTTCCACATGACCGTTCGATAAACTTGATAATATTTTCGTTTCGTACCACTTTCTTCGAACATCGCTACAGTTCATAAAATTCATTGATGGGCGACGGAGTTTCAATGCGCCATTGATTCTGAACTTTCTCCACGATGAATCGGTGCAACCTGCGCCATTAGGGCATTTATGGCGACCACATAACGACTCGGGCTGCAGATAAATTAGACCGGTAACGACCTCGCTTACACCACAGGCGTAAATAGGGACCGGCATCGGCGGAAAAACACTACGGCATTCCCATTACCGTGGGCACCTACATACAAATGCTCTCCGCGGTAACCTACACATGCAGAGGAGTCGCTGAATAAATTGCTAACGAGCAGCGACATTTTCTGCTGTGGTTTGGACGCTAATTCGTTCGGCGGTTTAGAGCTGCAGTATATCTTCTGCATTAGTAAAGACGGTGTAGTGAGTTCTGATGGTTTTAGTAAACACAGTTCGTCACCAAAACTCAGATGAGAATAAATTCTCTCTTTTTGTGTACAGGGAATTCATTGCATTTATTTTTATGTTGCTTTTTGTAGCAGTGGGCTGCGGATTGAGCCTCCCTTGCCTAATCAAAGCTTCAAATTTTCACGAGCTTTGCAGCTCTCTTTCAGATAGAAGCTGTGTCTGAAGCACGACATTTAGCTACATATTTCTCATGTAGGTGAAAAAACTTTCTATAACCAAGATCGCATTAATCAGTATTTATTACTGACGACCGGTTTCGACAACTAAAACTGTCATCTTCTGATCTCCAAAAATTATTTGGTTGTAAATCATGATCCATTATGACTTTTTTACTCTTGCCATGTCGTCGTTGTAGTGGAGAATTTATAGCACGTTATACATAGGTTTGTCGAAAGTAAAACCGTACACAAATAAAAAAAGAACCACCTTATTCAAATGGGCATGTTGACACACGTAGCAATCCACGGAGGCTTGTTAGTTCTTACAATGCACGATGTACGAGGGCAGTTCAATAAGTAATGCAACACATTTTTTTTCTGAAACAGGGGTTGTTTTATTCAGCATTGAAATACACCAGGTTATTCCCCAATCTTTTAGCTACACAACACTATTTTTCAACGTAATCTCCATTCAATGCTACGGCCTTACGCCACCTTGAAATGAGGGCCTGTATGCCTGCTCGGTACCACTCCACTGGTCGATGTCGGAGCCAACGTCGTACTGCATCAATAACTTCTTCATCATCCGCGTAGTGCCTCCCACGGATTGCGTCCTTCATTGGGCCAAACATATGGAAATCCGACGGTGCGAGATCGGGGCTGTAGGGTGCATGAGGAAGAACAGTCCACTGAAGTTTTGTGAGCTCCTCTCGGGTGTGAAGACTTGTGTGAGGTCTTGCGTTGTCATGAAGAAGGAGAAGTTCGTTCAGATTTTTGTGCCTACGAACACGCTGAAGTCGTTTCTTCAATTTCTGAAGAGTAGCACAATACACTTCAGAGTTGATCGTTTGACCATGAGGAAGGACATCGAACAGAATAACCCCTTCAGCGTCCCAGAAGACTGTAATCATGACTTTACCGGCTGAGGGTATGGCTTTAAACTTTTTCTTGGTAGGGGAGTGGGTGTGGCGCCACTCCATTGTTTCAGGTTCGAAGTGATGAACCCATGTTTCATCGCCTGCAACAATCTTTGACAAGAAATTGTCACCCTCAGCCACATGACGAGCAAGCAATTCCGCACAGACGGTTCTCCTTTGCTCTTTATGGTGTTCGGTTAGACAACGAGGGACCCAGCGGGAACAAACCTTTGAATATCCCAACTGGTGAACAATTGTGACAGCACTACCAACAGAGATGTCAAGTTGAGCACTGAGTTATTTGATGGTGATCCGTCGATCATCTCGAACGAGTGTGTTCGCACGCTCCGCCATTGTAGGAGTCGCAGCTGTGCACGGCCGGCCCGCACGCGGGAGATCAGACAGTCTTGCTTGACCTTGCGGCGATGATGACACACGCTTTGCCCAACGACTCACCGTGCTTTTGTCCACTGCCAGATCCCCGTAGACATTCTGCAAGCGCCTATGAATATCTGAGATGCCCTGGTATTCCGCCAAAAGAAACTCGATCACTGCCCGTTGTTTGCAACGCACATCCGTTACAGACGCCATTTTAACAGCTCCGTACAGCGCTGTCACCTGTCGGAAGTCAATGAAACTATACGAGACGATGCGGGAATGTTTGAAAATATTCCACAAGAAATTTCCGGTTTTTTCAACCAAAATTGGCCGAGAAAAAAAAATGTGTTGCATTACTTATTGAACTGCCCTCGTACATTGATGCAATTCAAATGGTTCAAGTAGCTCTAAGCACTATGGGACTTAACATCTGAGGTCATCAGTCCCCTAGACTCAGAACTACTGAAACCTAACTGACCTAATGACATCACATACATCCATGCCCGAGGCAGGATTCGAACCTGCGACCGTAGCAGCAGCGCGGTTCCGGACTAAAGCGCCTGGAACCGCTCGGCCACAGCAGCTGGCTGATGACATTATGACCACTGCCCATCGCGAGGTTGTGACGTTGCAGGCACGTGACTGAGTAAGGACAGAATGTAAGCGGAAGAGAGACGAATGAGCAATCATTGTAATGAAGATACGGGCCGCAAATTCGGAAACCCACTGATATAAGCGGTTCTGACAAAGGGCACCCAGCGGTTGGAAACGAAAATCACTGAAACGGCGAAGCTCGTCGCCTGTAGATGTAGTACTGTCGTTAGAAACTATGGAAACAGGTTGAAGGATGGTGAAACAACGAGTGAGCCATATGGTACTGGACGACTATGTCTCATTACAAAGCGTAAATGTCAGAGCATCTCCCCCTGTGTAATCCAGTATAGGCAGCGATCTGTGGCAGATGCGACGACAGAGTACAACGCTAGAGCAGGCACGAGTGTTTAGGCCATCGTTTAACGAGGAGCTACACACCAAACGGCGCCCACGTGTTCCTGATTTTCCTGATTGTCCCAACAGACATCGTCAGTTATGACTGCAGTGGTCACAGCGTCACTGAGTTTTCTCCGTGGATAAGTAGGAACGTGTCGAGAGGTGTCGCATTTCTTGTTACACCAGGTCGATGGTTGGGTCCTTAAACGGCCACCTCCAGTTGAGTTGCTGCACACATGCGCCACAGACGCAGGGCGGTAAGGGCAGAATTATGTTTTGGGGTACATTGAGTGGGATCTCCATGGGGTATGTGGCGGTAATGGAAGGCATCATGAGAGCATTGATCTACGTGAACATTACAGCGGACCTCCTGCATCGCTTCGTGCTTGAAGTCTCCCCCTACGGCGCTGACGTCTTTCAGATGGATATCTCACTTTGTTGCAAGGTCAGAATCGTACTACAGTGGTTTGACGGGCATTACATCGAACTCACATTGAAGTCTTGGCTAGCAAATGTGTCTGATCAATACCCACTGGAAAACATATAGGGCGCCAACTGTGTATCCGTGATATGCGTATCCTGTAATATGCAGGAATTGCTTGACCTGTACGTAGACTAGAGATCTGGTGCCCTATACTTCTGGAATCCTGTTAAGGACTTGTAGAAACCATGCCAAGCAGAATCTTTGTTGTACTGTGGACCAATATGCTATTAAACAGGTGATCATAATGTTTTGACTCATCGGTGTATACATACAGGGTATAACGAGTACAAGTGCAGATATTTCAATTTGTGACTGGTGACGGTGTACTTAACAACATTACATCAGTATTTACTTTATTTACAGACTAAGAATTAAAGCATTAGCCTATTAGAAGTGGTGGTAATTTGGAAATTTGTGGCAAGATCTATGGGACCAAACGGCTGAGGTCATCGGTCCCTAGGCTTACACACTACTTAATCTAACTTAAACTAACTTTCGCTAAGGACAACACACACACCCATGCTGTGACAAGGCGCCTCACGCCGCGCGGCCTATTGGAAGTAGTATGCTTTTTCGGCTGTTTAGTACCTCCAAGTACATGTGACAAGAGCAAGCAATTAATCCTTATTTTCCCCTGCAGCAGGTCAGGTGCTGAAGCTGACGCAAAACGGGTAGTCTATACTGACACCTAGTGGTGTAGTTAAGACCATGCAGAAAACATTACGTCGCGAAGTTTGTGATGTGTTTGCTAGGAGAATATTCTATGCACAGAAGAAATAGTCAACATACTGATATAAAAAAACAACCAACATACTGATATATATAAGTGATCAGCCAGAACATTATGACCAGCTGCCTAATAAACGGTATGTCCAGCTTCAGAAGCTCTGGCGCGTCGTGGTATGGTGGCAGTGAGGCCTTGGTGGATAGCTGAAGGGAGTTGGCACGATATCTGTCACCTTACTCCCGTACGTTGCGGGCCAGCACATCTACTGGAATACGCCACTTTGTTCCTTGAATAACTCTATCACACTCCTGGCCTTGGTCACGTGCCACTTTCAATCACAGTTGGCGATGTCGTTGTGTTAACTTTGGAACATGCATGGGTCGACGGCTGCAGAGGCCCATCGTTTGTAGTATTCGGTGAACTGTGTGCTCAGACATCTTGTACTCTGCCAAGCATTAAAGTCTGATGTTAGGTCCACTCTATTACCAGTCTGCCCATCCTACGGCGTCCGACATCTGTAGTGAGATGGCGTCCAAAACCAAGACGTCAGGACTTGGTTTCACATTGGCTTCGCCACGTGTTGAAGACATTCAACACAGCACTCCCCCCACAGCACTCCTAGAACGCCCAACAAGTCATATAGTTTGCCAAATGCTCGTGCCGAGCCTCCGGGCAATCACAATCTGCCCTTCATCGAAGTCAGATAGATTGCGCGTCTTCACCATTCTACATTCTACAGCATGCTCACTGATTCTGTATCCATCGTTGTATGTGACTAGCAGTCATTCCTCGTCAGAAGACGCTGCTACCATCTGGACGGGTTTATTTCGGTTGTAGGTGTTTCTTATGACAAATCTATGTATAATGTGCTGCAAATCTTCCACCATAATGACGACGTGCCATGAGTGATTAACTCGTAATCGAACACGATTGATAATCTGAAGCGGAAAAGACGACAGTTTCAGCTGACGAAACCGGTCATAAGTAACAAATATTAATTACAGCATTTATGGCTATAAAAATTTCTCAGATTAAAACCAGATCGCTCTTTCCATTTTCTCAGTGTGAGAAATTTCAGTCTGTCATAGATGGTAACTTCTAAGCGCCGTGGGAGAATCTCTGCGGGAAATTTATATCACGTATTATTGACATATAGATACTATGTTAATTATTAAAACACATTTGCAAAAAAGGGAAATAATTAACCCTGTTTCCCATTAGAAAAATGAAGTCACGAAGACAATGAAAATTCGATAAAATCTAAATCTGTTACCTCATAAATTATATTCATTATTACTACGGTAACTCCAGAGAGGTTATTCGGGCTTTCCAAATGACCACAAGTTTGAGAACAGGAAAGCCATTGATTTGTGTGACTGAATGATACATGCCGACAGTACTGAACTTCATCCAGAACGGAATTAAGACGTCATGTACCTGATGAACTGCGCGATACCAAGTATTTATTAGATTAGAGACAGAGTTTTACTCGTGGTTGAGCGTTCATCCTTTCAGTTGCTATTAACATGAGGTAACAATTTTCAGTCTTATAATGGACAACACATTAGCACATGATGAAGCGATCAGTTTTGTGAATACGCTCAAGAATTTTTTTCCAATTGGAACAAAGCGTTTTATTTGTAACGGAGAGAAATCCTCTGACGTAACAAAACTTCTGACATGCCCCAGGGCAATGTCATGAGATCACTACCGTTCACAAGTAGGTTCACAGTTACTATTACAAGCTTTTGGGGGTTGTAGAGAGAATTTAGCAATGACAGTTTTGATATGGAAGTCATCTCGAGGCATGTACTGTTATGATGTAAAATATGTTCGCTGAGGAGACAATAACCTCTGACCTGTGTGCTCTACAGAAGCTGCTTCATGTAGCGTCTCTGCTATTCGTTGCAGAAGGTGTATCTGCGACGCATTCTTTCATACACACGGTCCACAAACCCTATTTCTCGTCAGTGGAGACCGACAATCAACCCTCCTACATACAGGGTGTTCATTGTAATTGCAGACATTGAAATACCTCGAAAACTACACATCCGATCAAAAAAATTTATAATTCCAATTTGTTTGCTTCGGAGGAGGACATCCAATGATACCACGATCGACACTCACCCCACCTTGTGTGTGGGTTGCTGGGGCAACTTTATCTTCAACGGAAACCCACGTTTTTCATTGCAGATTGCGATTCTACGGCAAAATGAACATACGTTTGGTCTGAAGAAATTTCTTCCTTTCGCCACAGATGGTGCCGTAATTGGAGGCGTAGAAATGGGTACAGAATCGTAATTTACGGCGTGCTACTCGATGTCCTTTGTATGTCCAATGGCACGTGGGACCACACCTGCATGAGGCGGGGTTAGGACAGGCCAGTATTTCATAACTTTTTGTTGGAAACCAAAAATTCCTCGAGGCGAAGCTACTCTGCTTTTCCAATTAGGGTAAATGTTCAAACGCAGTATCGCCAAATTCAGTATACTTATGGATCAGCTTTTCAATTGGCCGTACACAGGACAGATGCATATCTGCGTGAATGTCAGCACAGGCGTTTCAGATGCGATCGACCGTGTCTTCACTGCCTGTTGGCACTGGATGGTACACCTTATCTTTTAAATATCTCCACAGAAAGAAATCCAGCGACGTCAAATCAGGTGACCTATCGTGCCAATTAATAGAGCCACCTCTGGAGATCCACCGACCAGTGTACACACGGTTGAATACCTCCCGTGGTTAAGTTGCGTGATGCGCTGGGAAACCGTCATGCAAAACCACGTACGTTGTCGAACGTCCAGGGCAACATCCAGCTGAAATATCGGTAGTTCCTGTTCCAAAAACGTTCGATACCTGTTCCGTTCAACGTGCCGTCGATAAAATACGGACCAAAGAGTTTTTTCCCCATGATGCCACACCATACGTTAATCGACCAAGGACACTGAAGGTCAACTTGCTGTAACCAATTGGGACTGTCTACACTCCAGGATTGGATGTTATGTCGGTTAACGCTGCCAAAGTTTGTGAATATAGACTCATCGGAAAATGGTTCCTCGGCAAAGAACGTGGGGGTCGTTTGCATTTGTTGACGTGTCCATTCACAAAACACTAATGTTATAGAAATCGGTATCATGAACTTCTTGATGCTGTGACACATGGTATGGCTGATACTTACGACCATGCAGTATTGTCACAATACTATCTACGGGCATATCGGAATCGTGGTACAATTTCTGGGCACTTATCCATGGGTTGAGTTGCACTATCGCTAGTACAGCTATCTTATTAGCTTCCCCTTAACACGTTTGCTTCGTTTTATTTTGCCGGTCTGTACACTGCCGCCAGACATAAAGGCGATCACAACCTTGTAAAAGAACGAACGAGAGCGAGGTTTCTCTGGAAAACGCTCGGCATACAAGGCAACAGCAGCCTCAATATTTCTCCTACAGTCTCCGTAAATCGGAACCATTTCAATATTTTCTTCTGTGGTTGCAACATTCATCCTCCACTTGCACGACCGTCTCCAGATGACAGGTATCAGGCAATAAACGTTTCTAATGGAGTTTCCAATTAGAAGTTATGAAATACTGGCCTGCCCTACCGTAGCAGCATGGGGGGGGGGGGGGGGGGGGGGAGGGGTGTCACTGGATTTTCAAGGTCCATTGAGTAGCATTTCGTAAATTACGATTGTGTACCCGTTTGTGTTCCTTCGATAACAGCGCCATCTGGTGGCGAAACGGAGAAAATGCTTGAGACAAAACATATGTAGAACTGTAATCTACAATAAAAAAATGAGGGTTTGCATCGAAGATTTTTAAGTTGCCCCCGCCACACACACGCCAGGTGGGGAGACTGGTCGAATGTGGTATCGTTGGATGTCCCCTTCCGAGACAAAAAATTGGAATTCAAACTTTTTTTGATTCGATGTGTAGTTTTCGAGATATTTCAATGTCTTTAGTTAAAATGAACACCATGTACAGCTGTGCGTGTATCACTTTCTCGCAGCCATTGTTCTAGTCAGACGAAGAAGGTACATAAATTTCTGAGGCTGTCCGGAATAACTTCTTGATACATACGTTGTCTAACTCGATCATTATGTACTAAAGCGGGATATTTGGAAGTGATACGAGCTTCGAACTAATTTTATACCCAAATGGAACGTTTTCGAACATGGATTCCTTATCAACACTGTATCTACCGAGTCGCTTCCACAAACCTTACAACGCTGTCATAGGAATTGTGAAGATCCCCTATAAATGAGATAGTAGGTAACTTAAGAACTCCGCGAGGTAATTTGCGGATGATTCTATGCTAAGATTGCTGCGATAGAAACTTGTAGTTAAACACTGGAATATCTGTACAGGATCCGTACGTATTTTGGGAATTACCTATTAACTCTCAAAATAAACACATTGATTAATGTGTAACTATACAGAAATACCGCTTCTTGTTTATTACGCGGTTATCGAATAATGAGTAGAAATTGTGACAACCAAGCCTGAGAGTGCACATGGGGTCGATTTAAGGTGGAACGCACATCGAAAATTAATCGTAGAAAATGCAAATGACAGACTGATCTTAATTGTACGACTAAACGCAACACGAAGACTCGGAGGAACCATTGCTACCTAGGGCTTCAACGACACATTTCAGAACAGGAGTTCCCTTTGGAGTTTGCCATCAAATGCATCATACTAAGAGTAGTCGATGTCCATACACCATGTAGTTGACCCACAATACGGCACGAAAAATACCAAGTAGAATCTTCTTCTTCTGCACATCAAGGTTTAAGCGCTTAGACCTATTACACCTTCAAAAGCCGGAATCTACCGTACGTAAGACCTTGCTTGTCACTGTAGCAGTTGAGCATGATTCGTATGATATTGATACTGATAATATAATGTAGTCAAAAGTCACATCTTTTTGGGGCGTATTTTTCCCATATTGTTGGTCTAGATCCTTGGGACACATAAACACAATATTGATGGTTTCATCAGTCGGACGAATCGCAGATGTTTCAAGAACGCACGTGGTTGCACACTGATTTTTCGCAGTAAAGTCATACGGTCCTCCAGTGAAGCGCACATCATTCCCTTTCAGCACTCGTGCACGACTAACAACACGATGTAAATTACAAATATTTGTCGATGAACTTTGTAGGTTGCACGACAGTTGCGCAGAAGGGCTGACGCTCCGTATTGTTTCAAAGACGTTCTGCATCATGCAACATACGATTTCAACTTTCGCTTTCCGTAAAGTTAAATGGTGCAAATGGCTCTGAGCACTATGGGACTCAACTGCTGAGGTCATTAGTCCCCTAGAACTTAGAACTAGTTAAACCTAACTAACCTAAGGACATCACAAACATCCATGCCCGAGGCAGGATTCGAACCTGCGACCGTAGCGGTCTTGCGGTTCCAGACTGCAGCGCCCTTAACCGCACGGCCACTTCGGCCGGCCCGTAAAGTTAGTTAGTTAGTTACTTTCATGTTCGATGGATCATTTTGCACGTTAAATCGTCATGATGTGGAATCAGTAACTTCACATTCATATTGAAATTAATTGGTACATCAATTTGTACTCCAAACATCACTATATAATTGTTCCCTTCCCCCTCCCCTCTTCCCCCAAAATGAAAACAAGATATACAGATTGAATTAACAATTCCTACCCACTACACTTTACACATTACAGACATTGAAATTCTTCTACGGAATAGAAGGAGTTGTCCAGCAGAAACTTTTTCAATTTATCTTCAAAGCTTTCCTTGCCTGCTGTTATACATTTTGTATCACTGGGTAAGTGGTCAAATATTTTTGTAGCAGCGTTGTGCACCCCTTTCTGTGCTAAAGACAACTTCAATGTTGAGTAACGAATGTCATTTTCTCTTCTAGTATTGTAATTATGAACCTCATTGTTCCTTTTGAAGTGTAGTGGATTATTTACAACGAACTTCATCAAGGAATAAATGTGCTATGATGCAGTAATCAGAATGAACTCCTTAAACAGATGTACACAAGATGATCGGAGGTAAGAACCATATATTATTCTTACAGCACATTTTTGGGCAATGAAGACCTTCTTTCTTAAAGATGAGTTACCCCAGAACGTTATGCCATATGACATTACTGAATGAAAATAAGCAAAATATGTCAACTTAGTGATTTCTCTCTCCTCAAAATGTGCTATTATTCTAAGTGCAAATGAGGCTGAACTAAGTTGTTTTAGGAGTTGCATAATGAGTTTTTTTTTCAATTTAAAGTCTCATGAATATGGACACCAGAATTTAAGTTTCCATCCTATGTACTAGAAGGTATCAGATTGATTATATAATGGTAAGACAGAGATTTAGGAACCAGGTTCTAAATTGTAAGACATTTCCAGGGGCAGATGTGGACTCTGACCACAATCTACTGGTTATGAACTGTAGATTAAAACTGAAGAAACTGTAAAAAGGTGGGAATTTAAGGAAATGGGACCTGGATAAACTAAAAGAACCAGAGGTTGTACAGAGTTTCAGGCAGAGCATAAGGGAACAATTGACAGGAATGGGGGAAAGAAATACAGTAGAAGAAGAATTGGTAGCTATGAGGGATGAAATAGTGAAGGCAGCAGAGGATCAAGTATGTAAAAAAACGAGGGCTAGTAGAAATCCTTGGGTAACAGAAGAAATGTTGAATTTAATTGACGAAAGGAGAAAATATAAAAACGCAGTAAATGAAGCAGGCAAAAAGGAATACAAACGTATCAAAAATGAGATCGACAGGAAGTGCAAAATGGCTAAGCAGGGATGGCTTGAGGACAAATGTAAGGATGTAGAGGCTTATCTCACTAGGGGTAAGATAGATACTGCCTACAGGAAAATTAAAGAGACCTTTGGAGGAAAGAGAGCCACTTGTATGAATATCAAGAGCTCAGATGGAAACCCAGTTCTAAGCAAAGAAGGGAAAGCAGAAAGCTTGAAGGAGTATATAGAGGATCTATACAAGGGCGATGTACTTGAGGACAATATTATGGAAATGGAAGAGGATGTAGATGAAGATAAAATGGGAGATACGATACTGCGTGAAGAGTTCGACAGAGCACTGAAAGACCTGAGTCGAAACAAGGCCCCGTGAGTAGACAACATTCCTTTAGAACTACTGATAGCCTTGGGAGAGCCAGTCCTGAAAAAACTCTACCATCTCGTGAGCAAGATATATGAGACAGGCGAAATACCCTCAGAATTCAAGAAGAATATAGTAATTCCAATCCCATAGAGAGCAGGTGTTGACAGATGTGAAAATTACCGAGCTATCAGTTTAATAAATCACAGCTGCAAAATACTAACGCGAATTCTTTACAGACGAATGGAAAAACTAGTAGAAGCCGACCTTGGGGAAGATCAGTTTGGATTCCGCAGAAATGTTGGAACACGTGAGGCAATACTGACTCTACGACTTATCTTAGAAAATAGATTAAGGAAAGGCAAACCTACCTTTCTAGCATTTGTAGACTTAGAGAAAGCTTTTGACAATGTTGACTAGAATACTCTCTTTCAAATTCTAAAGGTGGCAGGGGTAAAATACAGGGAGCGAAAGGCTATTTACAATTTGTACAGAAACCAGATGGCAGTTATAAGAGTCGAGGGGCATGAAAGGGAAGTAGCGGTTGGGAAGGGAGTGAGACAGGGTTGTAGCCTGTCCCCGATGTTATTCAATCTGTATATTGTGCAAGCAGTGAAATAAACAAAAGAAAAATTCGGAGTAGGTATTAAAATCCATGGAAAAGAAATAAAAACTTTGAGGTTCGCCGATGACATTGTAATTCTGTCAGAGACAGCAAAGGACTTGGAAGAGCAGTTGAATGGAATGGATCGTGTCTTGAAAGGCGGATATAAGATGAATATCAACAAAAGCAAAACGAGGATAATGGAATGTAGTCGAATTAATGCTGAGGGAATTAGATTACGAAATGAGACACTTAAAGTAGCAAAGGAGTTTTGCTTTTTGGGGAGCAAAATAACTGACGATGGTCGAAGTAGAGAGGGTATAAAATGTAGACTGGCAATGGCAAGGAAAGCGTTTCTGAAGAAGAGAAACCTGTTAACATCGAGTATAGATTTAAGTGTCAGGAAGTCATTTCTGAAAGTATTTGCATGTAGTGTAGCCATGTGTGGAAGTGAAACATCGACGATAAATAGTTTGGACAAGAATAGAATAGAATCTTTCGAAATGTGGTGCTACATAAGAATGCTGAAGATTAGATGGGTAGATCACATAACTAATGAGGCCGTATTGAATAGATTTGGGGAGAAGAGGAGTTTGTGGCACAACTTGACAAGAAGAAGGGACCAGTTGGTAGGACATGTTCTGAGGCATCAAGGGATCACAAATTTAGCATTGGAGGGCGGCGTGGAGGGTAAAAGGGAGACCAAGAGATGAATATACTAAGCAGATTCAGAAGAATGTAGGTTGCAGTAAGTACGGGGAGATGAAGAAGCTTGCACAGGATAGAGTAACATGGAGAGCTGCATCAAACCAGTTTGAGGACTGAAGACAACAACAACAATGTGTTACACTCATCACTGATGCAGCCGCCTAGAGATGCAGAACTGAATATAATGTACCTTTGTGAAATTCAGGATGAGACCATTAGCAGAAAACCAGTCAATGACACTTTTGAGAACTTTGATCACCGTTTCTTCATTTCTGGATACTGGGCGTGTTTACAATACTGATGCCTTCTGCATAAATAACTGTTTCTGCATGTCGTACATCATTCACATATTTGAGATACAGTAGTAGACCTATGATTGAGCCTTGTGGAATCCCATACGTGATTTCTCCCCTGTCAGAATTATGTCCCTGGATTCTGTTGGTTGAGTTACCACTAAGTTCGTCTTTCTGCATTTTTTGGTTAGATATGACGTGATGACGTGATCTATTGCTTGCCTATACCATCAGTTCGATAAAATTTTATTTTATCTGAGAATATACTATGATTCACACAAGCAAATGCCTTGGATAGGTCACAGAAAATACCTACCGGTGGTACATTGTTATTTGATGTTTGTAATATCGGATGTGAACATGTAAACGGCATTCTCAGTAGAGCAATCCATCTGAAACCCAAACCGCGATTTGCTGAGACTATTATTGTTGCCAATGTGATGTCCTAGAATACATCATTCTCAAAAATTTTGGAAAATGATGTGAACAGTGAAATATGTCGCTAGTTACTGACATCTCTCTAATTACCACTCTTAAAGTGGGGTTTAACAACGGCATATTTTAGTCACTCTGGAAAAATGCTTTGAGTTAGTGATGCATTACATATTTCTGCCAATACTGGACTTATTATACGGGAACAAATCTTTAACCCTCAATTGAAAACACCATTAAAACCAGAACAGCTCTTATTCTTGAGAGAATGTATGACCCTCTTAATTTCAGAAGTAGTAGTTGGTGGTGGTACATTCATATGATGTAATTTTATGAGAGTTACCTATTCAACATATTGTTGGGGTCTTTCTCTTGAACGGTTGGTCCTCATGCTTTCTACTATGTTTAAGAATTGATTCTTAAATACAGTTGCTACCCGGGAGTTATTTATAGCCCTTCCATTGAATTCAGTAGTAATGTTAGCCTCTTCTGTGATTGGTTGATTGGTTGTCCTGTCTCTTGCTTCACTATATTACATATTGCCTTAACTCCGATGTCAGTCGTACTGGTTTCTGACATTATGTGCATGTTTCTTGATTTTTTAATAACCTTTCTTAGTAATTTTGAGTAGTTCCTGTAGTGCGCAACTACAGCAGGGTCTCTATTTGTTCTTGGCAAAAGATATACATTTGTCTTTCCTTGTTTCAAGATACTTTAATCCCCTTAGTAATCCATGTTTTTTTTACATGGCTGTTTAATGTCCCTTCTGATTAGGTTATGCGGAAAGCTGTTTTCAAATACTGATATGAATTTATCATGCAATGTTACAAAGTTGACGGAAATTAGACTTAACCTTATAATAGATCAATCCAGTCTGCAGTGAACACCATTCACGTTTGTAGCTGTCGTAGACAAAAGCTGTGGTCACTATGCTGTCCCAATTAGAAAATTAAACCTATCTTAACGTATAATAGGTAAAGTAAACTCAGTCCGAAGAGGCTTTAGAGAGCCCACCGGTACCGATTGACCACCATGCTAGCCTCAACCGACACGATGTTGTCAGCACATCACTTTCTCGGCCGTTGTCAGTTAACGTGACCAGGACCACCACTTCTCAGGATAGCGGCTCCTCAACTGCCCTCACAAGGGTTGAGTGCACACCACTTGCCAACAGAGCTCAGCAGATCCGCATGGTAACCCATCCAAATGTTAGCCAAGTCCGACAGCACTTAACTTCGGTAATCTGGCGCGAACCGACGCTACCCCTACGGCAGGGCTGTTGGCTAAATAGTTATTACGTATTAACTTTATTATTTCGTACTATTAACATCTTTAAAAAAATTTTAAAGTTCCTCTGTGCCTCAGATACACCTAAAAACCTACACTGATGAGACAAAATATAATTGCTTCCCATCGCGAGACAGAAATGCTATCCTGCCTCGGGCATGGATATATGTGATGTCCTTAGGTTAGTTAGTTTTAAGTAGTTCTAAGTTCTAGGGGACTTATGACCACAGCAGTTGAGTCCCATAGTGCTCGGAGCCATGTGAACCATTTTTGAACAGAAATGCTACCTGGCGGCATTTCGGACCCGTAACGTAGTAAAGAGAAGCAGAGATGAATGGGGATTCATTCTAGTAACGTTATGGACAGCAAATGGGGAAACCCGCTGGCAAAAGCGACAATGACGAGGGGTAGATTGTTCTTGTCCAATGCCTGTCAGAGGGCATCTTTGAAAAAACGAATCTGGTGAAAACTGTGATCTCTGTCTCAAGGCTACGTAACCGTAGTTCCAAGATACACCAAAAGCCATGTTATAAACCAGCCGCTCTCTCTGGTTATAAAGCAAATATGTAAACAGATAAGACGAGCGGTAACAGTGCTCGTTCCGTGCTTTGACTTTTTTCAGTAACTGACCGTCGAGTTTGGTCCCAGTGTGCAATGAAATCTCTGTCATAGTAATATTAACAGGTTAGTCTTTCAATGCGTTATATTTATTATTTGTGCATCGCCTAAAGATAAATATGTTGTGGGACGGTAAGATATCTTGAAGTCTAAGCCAAGACAGAATAATAGATATTTACTTGCTCATGATGACTGGACATAGACTATGTAGTCAAAAGTATCCGAACACCTGACTGAAACTGACTTAAAAGTTCTTGTCACCCTCCATCGGTAATACTGGAATTCAATACGATGTTCGCCCACCCTTAGCCTTGGTGACAGCTTCCACTCTCGCAGGCATACGTTCAATCAGGTGCTGGGATGTTTCTTGGGGAAAAGCAGCGTATTCACGGAGTGATGTCACCCTCGTCCCGTCTGTCCCCAGATCGGTCTGCCGCTGTGGTTGCCCCGGTTGCTGTCCGCAGTGGGGCTGAGCCCTCGCCTGTGGTTGATTGGGAGGTCGTTCCAAGGCGTGGCAGGCAGCGAAAGACGTCCCCGGAGGCTGATCAGAAAGCCTCCCCGATGCGTCTGACAAACAGGTTTCAGGCACTGTCTCTGGCTGAGCCAGATGCACCTGCCTGCCCTGTTTCAGAGGATGATTCTCAGCCTTCAAGGTCCGGGCAATCACAGATGGTGGGCTTATTGGTAGTTGGGAGCTCCAATGTTATGCGCGTAATGGGGCCCCTTAGGGATATGGCGGCTAAGGAGGGGAAGAAATCTAGTGTGCACTCCGTGTGCATTCCGGGTGGAGTCATTCCTGATGTGGAAAGGGTCCTTCCGGATGCCATGAAGAGCACAGGGTGCAGCCAGCTGCAGGTGGTGGCACATGTCGGCACTAATGACGTGTGTCGCTTTGAATCTGAGGAAATTCTCTCTGGATTCCAGCGGCTATCTGATTTGGTGAAGGCTGCCGGTCTTGCTTACGAGATGAGGGCAGAGCTCACCATCTGCAGCATCGTTGACAGAACCGACTGCGGACCTTTGGTGCAGAGCCGGGTGGAGGGTCTGAATCAGAGGCTCAGACGGTTTTGCGACCGTGTTGGCTGCAGATTCCTTGACTTGCGCCATAGGGTGGTGCGGTTTCGGGTTCCGCTGAATAGGTCAGGCGTTCACTACACTCAGCTGGCGGCTACACGGGTAGCGGAGGCTGCGTGGCGTGGACTGGGCGGTTTTTTAGGTTAGAAGGCCTCGGGAAAGTACGAGGTGGGCTGCAATCTCAAAGGGTGCATGGCAAATACAGGACGTGCTTGGATCGAGGAACAGTCATAATTGTAGTTGTAAATTGTTGTAGTTGTGCTGGGAAAGTCCCTGAGCTTCAAGCGCTAATAGAAAGCACAGAAGCTGAAATCGTTATAGGTACAGAAATCTGGCTAAAGTCTGAAATAAATTCTGCAGAAATTTTTACGAAGTCTCAGACGGTGTTCAGGAAAGATAGATTAGGCAGAATTGGTGGTGGAGTGTATGTGTCTGTCAGTAGTGGTTTATCTTGTAGTGAAGTCGAAGTAGATACTCCGTGCGAATTGGTATGGGTGGAGGTTATACTTAACAGCCGAACTAAGTTAATAATTGGCTCCTTCTACCGACCCCCAGACTCCGATGATATAGTTGCTGAACAGTTCAGAGAAAATATGAGTCTCGTAACAAATAAATACCCCACTCATACGGTTATAGTTGGTGGGGACTTCAACCTTCCCTCGATATAATGGCAAAAATACTTGTTCAAAACCGGTGGTAGGCATAAAACATCTTCCGAGATTCTCCTAAATGCTTTCTCCGAAAATTATTTCGAGCAGTTTGTCCACGAACCCACGCGAATTGTAAATGGTTGCGAAAACACATTTGACCTCTTAGCCACTAACAATCCAGAGCTGATAGAGAGCATCATGACTGATACAGGGATTAGTGATCAAAAGGTCGTTGTAGCTAGGCTCAATACCGTTTCTTCCAAATCCACCAGAAACAAACCCAAAATAATTTTATTTAAAAAAGCAGATAAAGTGTCACTAGAAGCCTTCTTAAGAGACAATCTCCATTCCTTCCGAACTGACTATGAAAATGTAGACGAGATGTGGCTCAAATTCAAAGATATAGTAGCAACATCAATTGAGAGATTCATACCTCATAAATTGGTAAGAGATGGAACTTATCCCCCGTGGTACACAAAAAAGGTCCGAACGCTGTAGCAGAGGCAACGGAGAAAGCATGCGAAGTTCAGAAGAACGCGAAATCCCGAAGATTGGCTAAAATTTACAGACGCGCGAAATTTTGCATGGACTTCAATGCGAGATGCCTTTAATAGGTTCCACAACGAAACATTGTCTCGAAATTTGATAGAAAATCCGAAGAAATTCTGGTCGTATGTAAAGTACACAAGCGGCAAGACGCAGTCAATACCTTCGCTGCGCAGTGCCAATGGTACTATTACCGACGACTGTGCCGCTAAAGCGGAGTTATTGAATGCAGTTTTCCGAAATTCCTTCATCTGGGAAGACGAATGGAATATTCCAGAATTTGAAACACGAACAGCTGCTAGCATGAGTTTCTTAGAAGTAGATACCTTAGGGGTTGCGAAGCAACTGAAATCACTTGATACGGACAAGTCTTCAGGTCCAGATTGTATACCGATTAGGTTCCTTTCAGATTACGCTGATACAATAGCTCCCTACTTAGCAATCGTATACAACCGCTCGCTCACCGATAGATCTGTACCTACAGATTGGAAAATTGCGCAGGTCGCACCAGTGTTTAAGAAGGGTAGTAGGAGTAATCCATCGAACTACAGACCTATATCATTGACGTCGGTTTGCAGTAGAGTTTTGGAGCATATACTGTATTCAAACATTATGAATCACCTCGAAGGGAACGATCTATTGATACGAAATCAGCATGGTTTCAGAAAACATCGTTCTTGTGCAGCGCAGCTAGCTCTTTATTCGCACGAAGTAATGGCTGCTATCGACAGGGGATCTCAAGTTGATTCCTTATTTCTAGATTTCTGGAAAGCTTTTGACACCGTTCCTCACAAGCGACTTCTAATCAAGCTGCGGGCCTATCGGGTATCGTCTCAGTTGTGCGACTGGATTCGTGATTTCCTGTCAGGAAGGTCGCAGTTCGTAGTAATAGACGGCAAATCATCGAGTAAAACTGAAGTGATATCAGGTGTTCCCCAGGGAAGCGTCCTGGGACCTCTGCTGTCCCTGATCTATATAAATGACCTGGGTGACAATCTGAGCAGTTCTCTTAGGTTGTTCGCAGATGATGCTGTAACTTACCGTCTAGTAAGGTCATCCGAAGACCAGTATCAGTTGCAAAGCGATTTAGAAAAGATTGCTGTATGGTGTGGCAGGTGGCAGTTGACGCTAAATAACGAAAAGTGTGAGGTGATCCACATGAGTTCCAAAAGAAATCCGTTGGAATTCGATTACTCGATAAATAGTACAGTTCTCAAGGCTGTCAATTCAACTAAGTACCTGGGTGTAAAAATTACGAACAACTTCAGTTGGAAAGACCACATAGATAATATTGTGGGGAAGGCGAGCCAAAGGTTGCGTTTCATTGGCAGGACACTTAGAAGATGGAACAATTCCACTAAAGAGACAGCTTTCACTACACTCGTTCGTCCTCTGTTAGAATATTGCTGCGCGGTGTGGGATCCTTACCAGGTGGGATTGACGGAGGACATCGAAAGGGTGCAAAAAAGGGCAGCTCGTTTCGTATTATCAGTTAATAGGGGAGAGAGTGTGGCAGATATGATACGCGAATTGGGATGGAAGTTATTAAAGCAAAGACGTTTTTCGTCGCGGCGAGATCTATTTACAAAATTTCAGTCACCAACTTTCTGTTCCGAATGCGAAAACATTTTGTTGAAACCAACCTACATAGGTAGAATGATTATCAAAATAAAATAAGAGAAATCAGAGCTCGAACAGAAAGGTTTAGGTGTTCGTTTTTCCCGCGCGCTGTTCGGGAGTGGAATGGTAGAAAGATAGTATGATTGTGGTTCGATGAACCCTCTGCCAAGCACTTAAATGTGAATTGCAGAGTAGTCATGCAGATGTAGAATGCTGGACTGAGGAGACGTACCGATATCGGTCGGTGAGGGCTGGCCCGAAGTCGGCGTTCCAAAACATTCCAAAGGTGTTCTGTAGCATTCAGGTCAGGACTCTGTGCAGGCCACTCCATTACAGGAATGTTACCTGTGCAGGCCACTCCATTACAGGAATGTTACCCTCTGTGTAACTACTCCGCCACAGATCGTGCATTACGAACAGGCGCTCGGTCGTGTTGAAAGATGCAATCGCCATCCCTGAATTGTTCTTCGACAGTGGGAAGCAAGAACGTGCTTAAAACATCAATGTAGGCCTGTGCTGTGATAGTGCTACGCAAAACAACAAGAGGTGCAAGCCTCCTAATTTTACTGCTGCCACTACACACGCTGGCAGATGACGTTCACCGGGCATTCGCCATATCCACACCCTGCCATCGGATGGCCACATTTTGTACCGTGATTCGTCACTCCACACAACGTTTTTCCACTCTTCAATCGTCCAATGTTTACGTTTCTTACACCAAGCGAGGCGTCGTTTGGCATTTACCGGCGTGATGTATGGCTTATGAGCAGCCGCTCGACTATGAAATTCTAACTGTCATAGTACTTGCAGTGGGTCCTGATGCAGTTTGGAATTACTGTATGGTGGCTTGGATAGAAATCTGCCTTTTACACATTACGACCCTCTTCAACTGTCAGCGGCCTCTATCAGTCAACAGACGAGGTCGGCCTGTACGCTTTTGTGTTCTGCGTGTCCCTTCACGTTTCCGCATCACTGTCACATCGGAAATAGCGGACGTAGGGATGTTAAGGGGTGTGGAAATCTCATGTACAGACGTATGTCACAAGTGACACCCAATCACCTGACCACATTCGAAGATCGTGAGCTCCGCGGAGCGCCCCATTCTGTTCTCTCACGATGTCTAATGATTACTGAGGTCGCTGATATGGATTACCTCGCAGTAGGTGGCATCACAATGGACCTAATATGAAAAACGAATGTTTTTGTGGGTTTTCGTATACTTTTGATCGCAAATTGTAATACACATAAAATTAACACAGACCAAAGTTCTCTAAAAGCTCAGTTCAAATTACAAAGTTTTGCTAACGCGGTGAATATGCAGCAAACACAATAGACCAGACCTCTAATGAATTCAAGTCCAATGTGGGAAAAGGAGGCCATGTATTTTAACCAAAACTAATATAATTTCGTGATCGAAACACACTCGAAGCATTCGGTTTTTACCTCTCATAATTACAACACTTCGCACCACTAGTGCAAAAGCTACACCGTCTACATCTCCACTGGGTCGCAGAATTTGAGATCTTCTTAGTTTATGGTATTCCGCGTCCTGTGACTGATTGTTCTCAAGCACGAATATTAGAACATGTAGGTATCATTTTCGCATAAATCTGTTTTTGTATTGTAAGTTTTCCTTAGAGTTTTCGTGGGATTTATATTTCTGGTTTTCCCTCTTGCGATTCGACGATTCGATAGACTGCGTTCTTTTAATTGGTATCAGACGGCAGCATTGCTTCCAGGACTCTGTGATTCCTGTGTTCCTTCTCTTTACAGTATTGTTGCCATCATAACACCCAGTTGTTTGCAGTATTTTGTCGTTTGATAGGTCCACCTTGATTAATAATCAAAGACGCTACCCCTAGGCCTCGTTCTCTGGTTCGAACACCGCCACCCCTTAAATTCAGAATAAAAATCATGAAAAATGGCGGCCGAAGAATTCCGACATAAAAATTAACCCTTTCTCAGACAAAGACCTTGTCAAAGAGAGCGGAGGAATGAACAGAGATTCAGGGCATTTTTTTTCCCTTTGGGTCAGAAACAGCGCCTAAAGGCGGGAGAATCAGGAGATCATCGGCATGAGGACGCAGAAGGCAATGGAAACCACTGCATCAGAGACACGTAACGTGTATCCACAGGATATGTCGTCTGTAACTGAAAAAATGTCATGACGATCTTTGCATTGGCAAAAGATTCCGGACTATTCCCCCATTCGGATCTCCGGGAGCGTACTGCCAGGAGGGTGGTCAGTAAGGAAAAAGAGTGAATCACTAACAAAAGGATGAAGTTCTACGGTGTGTGGCGTGGATTCCAGAAATCTGTACGATCTGTACGTGATAGGTGGCCTTTTTTTTTTTTTTTTTTGGTCATCAGTCTACTGACTGGTTTGATGCGACCCGCCACGAATTCCTTTCCTGTGCTAACCTCTTCATCTCAGAGTAGCACTTGCAACCTACGTCCTCAATTATTTTCTTGACGTATTCCAATCTCTGTCTTCCTCTACAGTTTTTGCCCTCTACAGCTCCCTCTAGTACCACGGAAGTCACTCCCTCATGTCTTAGCAGATGTCTTATCATCCTGTCCCTTCTCCTTATCAGTGTTTTCCACATATTCCTTTCCTCTCCGATTCTGCGTAGAACCTCCTCATTCCTTACCTTATCAGTCCACCTAATTTTCAACATTCGTCTGTAGCACCACATCTCAAATGCTTCGATCCTCTTCTGTTCCGGTTTTCCCACAGTCCATGAGAGCTAGAAACTCAGAAAAAGTAATTTCAAAGGCTCAATCTATATGCAGTGAGGTCAGTGATGTCCTTTGGACGAAAGACATGGATTTCTGATCAGATGAGTAATAACAACAGCAGAAAATACTGTAACGGTAATAGGATACGTCACAGGTAGCAAGGTAGGGCAGAGCGTGAATTACAGTCAACACTTCGGTAATAGGGTTGCACTCATCAGCAATCCACAGCATACCAGCACCGACAACGGTAGTTAAGGTATACATGCCGAACTCGCAAGTTGAAGATGAAGAGATACAGAAAGTGTGTGAAGATATTGAGCGGATGATTCAGTAGGTAAAGTTAGATGAAAATCTAAGAGTCATGGGGGAATGAAATGCAGATGTATAGGAAGGACTAGAAGAAAAGGTTACAGGAGACTATAGGCTTGGGACAACGAATGAGAGAGGAGAAAGACCAGCTGAGTTCTGTAATAAATTTCAGCTAATAATGGCGAATACACTGTCCAAGAATTAAGAGGAGGACGAATACTTGAAAAAGGCCGGGTGATACGGGAAGATTTCATCTAGATTACATCACGGTCAGACAGAGATTTCGAAATCATATAGTGGATTCTAAGGCGTAAGCAGGAGCAGATACAGACTCACACCACAATTTAATAGTAGATTGAACGTTAAGAGACTGGTCAGGAAAAATCGATTCCCAAATGAGTGGGATACGGAAGTAACAAGGAATGAAGAGATACGCTTGAAGTTCTCTGAGGTTATAGATACTGCGATAAGGAAAAGATCGGTAAGCAGTTCAGTTGAAGAGGAATGGACTTCTCTAAAAAGAACAAACACAGAAATTGAAAATAAAACCGTAGGTACTAGGAGAGTAATTGTGAAGAAACAACTGCTAACAGAAGAAATACTACGGTTGTTCGATGAAAGGCGGAAGAACAAAAATATTGAGGGAAATTCAGGAAAACAGAAGTACAAGTCATGTAAGAATGAAATAAATCGGAAGGGCGGGGAAGCTAAGGCGAAATGGCTGCTTGAAAAATGTGAAGAAATCGAGAAAGAAATGTTTGCCGGAAGGACCGACTCAGCATACAGGGAAGTCAAAATAACCTTAGGTGACATTAAAAGAAAGGGTAGTATCATTAAGAGCCCAGCAGAAAATCTACTGTTAAATGCTAAGGAGAGAGCGGATAGGTGGAAAGAGCACATTTAAATCCTCTATGAGGGGGAAATATGTTTCATGAACAAGAAACATGAGTCGATATAGAAGGGATAGGAGATCAAGTGCCAGAATCAGAATTTAAAAGAGCTTTGCAAAACTTAATATAAAATATGGCAGAAGGGATATAAAACATTCCATTAGAACTTCTAAAATCATTGGTGGAATTGGCAACAAAAAGACTATTAACTTTGGTGGGTAGAAACGTCATCGACTCAATTATGAAGATTGCAAGAGCTGAAAAATTCGAGTATTATCGCACAATCAGCTTAACAGCTCATGCATCCAAGTTACTGACAAGAATAAAACACAGATGAATTGTAAAGAAAAGTGTGGATGTGTTAGATAACGATCAGTTTGACTTTAGGGAAGATAAAGACACCAGAGAGGCAGCTGTGCCGCTGCATTTGATAATGAAAGCAATATTACAGAAAAATCAAGACACTTTCACCGGATTTGTGAACTTGGAAAAAGCTATCGACAATGTAAAATGGCGCAAGACGGTTCGAAACCCTGAGAAAAATGGGTGTAAGCTTTACGGAAAGACGGGTAATATACAATATTTACAGGAGCCACAATGAAACACGAGTGGAAGACCAATAACGCGATGCTCAGATTAGAAAGGGTGTAAGACAGGGATGTAGTCTTTCACTCCTACTATTCAATCTCTACAACGAAGACGTTATGACGGATGTAACAGGAACATTCATGAGTGGAATTAAAATTCCTATCATCAGAGTGATTACAGGATCTGGCTGAATGAAATGAACAGTCTAATTATTATAGTACATGGATTGAGAATGAATCGGAGAAATACAAAGATAATGAGAAGTAGCAGAAATGAGGACAGCGAGAAACTTAATATCGGAATTGATAATCACGAAATAGAAGAAATTGTGGAATACTGCTATCTAAGCGGGGCAGGGAGAACATAAAAAGCATAGTAGCGCTTGCAAAAAGGGCTTTCATCGACAAGAGAACAGAGGATGACAGACTAAAGGCCGAATTACTAAATGTCTTTTTCCAAAGCTGTTTCACAGAGGAAGACTGCACTGTAGTTCCTTCTCTAGATTGTCGCATAGATGATAAAATGGTAGATATCGAATAGACGACATAGAAACAATTAAAATCGCTCAAAAGAGGAAAGGCCGCTGGACCTGATGGGATACCAGTTCGATTTTATACAGAGTACGCGAAGGAACTTGCCCCCCTTCTTACAGCGGTGTACCGTAGGTCTCTATAAGAGCGTAGCGTTCCAAAGGATTGGAAAAGGGCACAGGTCATCCCCGTTTTCATGAAGGGACGTCGAACAGATGTGCAGAGCTATAGACCTATATCTCTAACGTCGATCAGTTGTAGAATTTTGGAACACGTATTATGTTCGAGTATAATTACTTTTCTGGAGACTAGAAATTTACTCTGTAGAAATCAGCATGGGTTTCGAAAACGACGATCGTGTGAAACCCAGCTCACGCTATTCGTCCACGAGACTCAGAGGGAAATAGACACGGGTTCCCAGGTGGATGCTGTGTTTCTTGACTTCCGCAAGGCGTTCGGTACACTGCCCCACAGTCGTTTAATGAACAAAGTAAGAGCCTATGGGCTATCATATCAATTGTGTGATTGAAGAGTTCCGAGCTAACAGAACGCAGAATGTCATTCTCAATGGAGAGAAGTCTTCCGAAGTAAGAGTGATTTCGGGTGTGTCGCAGGGGAGTGTCGTAGGACCGTTGCTATTCACAATATACATAAATTACCTTGTGGGTAACATCGGAAGTTCACTGAGGCTTTTTGCGGATGATGCTGTAGTATATCGAGAGGTTGTAACAATGGAAAATTGTACTGAAATGCAGGAGGATCTGCAACGAGTTGACGCATGGTGCAGCGAATGGCAATGGAATCTCAATGTAGACAAGTGTAATGGCTGCGAATACACAGAAAGAAAGATCCTTTATCATTTAGCTACAATATAGCAGATCAGCAACTGGAAGCAGTTAATTCCATAAATTATCTGGGAGTAGGCATTAGGAGTGATTGAAAATGGAATGATCATATAAAGTTGATCGTCGGTAAAGCAGGTGCCAGACTGAGATTCATTGGAAAATTCCTAAGGAAATGCAATCCGAAAACAAAGGAAGTAGGTTACAGTACACTTGTTCGCCCACTGCTTGAATATTGCTCAGCAGTGTGGGATCCGTTCCAGATAGGGTTGATAGAAGAGATAGAACAGATCCAACGGAGAGCAGCGCGCTTCATTACAGGATCATTTAGTAATCGCGAAAGCGTTACGGAGATGATAGATAACCTCCAGTGGAAGACTTTGCAGGAGAGACGCTCAGTAGCTCGGTACGGGCTTTTGTTGAAGTTTCGAGAACAGACCTTCACCGAGGAATCAAGCAGTATATTGCTCCCTCCTACGTATATCTCGCGAAGAGACCATGAGGATGAAATCAGAGAGATTAGAGCCCACACAGAGGCATACCGACAATCTTTCTTTCCACGAACAATACGAGACTATAACAGAAGGGAGAAACGACAGAGGTACACAAAGTACCCTCCGCCACACACCGTCAGGTGGCTTGCGGAGTATGGATGTAGATGTAGATGTAGTATCAGACATGTTGTGTTCAAGTCGATGGACACTGAGGTGGCTAATAATAATTCAGTCAACTAGAGCACTTTGAAAAGTTTATACTTCATTAATTACAACAAAACTTACCTTTGCTCGCCAGGCTCGGCTATAGCTATGAAACTGCACACATTGACTTGCAGTGCAGAGTACACTAAATGAGTCACGTTTACTGAGTGGCGTATTGATACAAGTTCAGAATGGCCGTAATGTGACTCCACTACAACACACTTGTTTGACACAGTTCTTATAGCATGGCTGCTAGGCACAATCCTCAGGAAACGGAAGTCTCTTCACTCCTCTACGTTTGACGTGGTCTGGGTCAGGGCGATTTGATTGCACATCTACGTCACTCCGACAGGAATTCCCTGGAAATGGGCGTGGCCCGACGTCGAACGTAAACGTCCTCCTGACCTCTGTCAACGCTATTTCAGGCGAGAGGCGTGGCTGTGGCGCCTCGGCACACAGGAGGCACTGGTTCTTCCAAGCATCTATTTGGTGCCCCTTAATACCATTTTGCTGTGCAGTACTTCTGCAGTAGTCAGTACTTCTTGTACCGCTCTTGATATTCGATGTCATTGCAAAACATAAGCCTTAATTACGGAAGAAATTTTTGACATCGTATTCTGGAGCGCAGTGCTGTACTGTGGGAAAACAGGAACAGAAGACAATCGAAGCATTTGAGATGTGGCGCTACAGATGAAAGTTGGCAATTAGCTGAACTGATAAGATAAGCGATGATGAGGTGCTCCACAGACATTGACAAGAAGAAGGAACAGGATGGTAGCACATCTGATAAGACATCAAGGAAGTACTTCCATGGTACTAGAAGGAGCTGTACAAGGTAAAAACTGTAAAGGACCATTGTAATACAATCAGAAAATAACTGAGGACGTAGGTTGTAAGTGTTACTTTGAGATGAAGAGGCAGCAGAGGAGGGGAGATCGTGCCGGGCCGCATCAAACCTGTCAGAACAGTGATGATAAAAAAGGATAGACCTTAACGCATCGGTTTTTTTCGCATTGCTGTTAACTCAGAAGCCCATCATGGGACCGATTTTCTCTCTGTTTTGTGCTCCAGGTATACTGCATGAGGTATCGAAAACATCTTGAAATTCTATGACGAGACGTTCAGTATTTGTTATCGGTTGAACTTTTCCTTCCGGTACCAGATGTACTGCCTTTTTGTGAATCCATGTTTCGTATATACATTGAAAAGACAAAGAAACTGATTTAGGCAAGCGTATTCAAATACAGAAATATTGAAAGAGTCAGAATATGGCGCTGCGGTCGGAAACGCCTATTTAGACAACAAGTGTCTGGCACAGTTGCTAGATCGGTTACGGCTGCTACATTGGCAGGTTATCAAGATTTAAGTGAGTTACAGTCTTCGCACGACCGATGGGACACAACATTTCCGAGGTAGCGATGAAGTGGGGATTTTCCCGTGGGACCATTTCAAGAGAGTACCGTGCATATCAGGAATCCGGTAAAACATCAAATCTCCATCATCGCTGAGGCCGGAAAAGGATCCTGGAAGAACAGGACCAACGACGACTGAATAGAATCGTTCAATCCTTCCACAAACTGCTGCAGATTTTAATGCTGGGCCATCAAAAGCGTCAGTGTGCTAACCACTCAACGAATCATGATCGATATGGACTTTCGGAGCCGAAGGCTCGCTAGTGTACTCTTGATGACTGCACGACACAAAGCTTTCAGACTCGCCTGGGCCCGTCAAGACCGACATTGGACTGTTGATGACTGAAAACAAGTTGCCTGGTCGGACGAGTTTCGTTTCAAATGGTATCAAGCGGATGGACATACGGGTACGGAGACAACCTCGTGAATCCATGGACTCTTTATGTCAGCAGGGGACTGGTCAAGCTGGTGGAGGCTCTGTAATGGTGTGGGGCGTACGTAGTTGGGGTGATATGAGACCTCTGATAGTATAGATATGACTCTCACAGGTGGTATGTACGTAAGCATCCTGTATGGTCACCTGCATTCATTGATGTCCATTACCCATTCCGACGGAGTTGAGCAATTCCAGCAGCACACGTCCAGAATTACTCCAGAAACACTTCCGTTGGCCACCAAACTCTCCAAACATGAGTATTATTGAGCATATCTGGGATATGCAACGTGCTGTTCAGAAGAGATCTCCATCCCCCGCACTGCCGCAGATTAATGGACAGCCCTCGCAGGATTCATGGTGTCAGTTTCCTCCAGCAGTACAGACATTAGTCGTGTCCATGCCACGTTGTGTTGTAGCACTTCTGCCTGCTCGCGGGGCCATACACAATATTAGGTCGATTTACCAGTTTCTTTGGCTCTACAGTGTATTTGTGCGTAAGCCCTCCCAACAAGTAACCTCCTAAGTCTCTAAGTTTTTCGTCTCTAATAATATTTTTTTTTTTTTAGTTTCCAGCCTATGATTTTGGCTATTCACCATTACTGCAAATAAAAATCTTATGATTTTAGCAGTTGTCTTCTTCACTTTACTTCTAATGATTTAGCATGAGCAGTAGATGCCAATTGGTCATGGTTAAAAGAGGTCCTAGTTAAATCAGTACTACTCTTCTTTTACTCTTTTCAAACATTAGTCCGCGTTTGTCCTCTTTTATTAGTTGTAGATTAGTGGAAAGCAGACATTCATCCATATCTGTTCCTGTGGAATTTCTTACTGTGTCACGCCACTTGCCAGAACTAGCATCGCGTCCATAGCAATTGCTAAACCAGCTTCTTTATTATAGGAGGTCATGACCGTTCTCCTCAGGTCACCTTTCATCGTTTTTTTGTGTCTAAAGTACCTGCCAGAGTGCAAAACCACTAATATTATTATATTATTCCTCAAATACTAAATTTTCGTCGGGCAAGTTGTAACGAATAAATACCAATCTACTACCTAAAATACCATAATGTCTCTTTCAAAGTTTTTAAATTTTTATTTGAATATGCAGACGTTTGTGTAATTTTGCAAATGTTTTATGCAACATATATACTAATTACGGAATCAATATCTTTGTTGGTTATCAGTATTGTTGCCCGTTTCTTTGTGCTACCTGTGCTAAGCATCTTATAGCTACAGTGATGCCAACTACGTTTCGCTGATAACAATATGATTCTGGCATGAAAGCAACGGCAAACTGATATTACATAGGAAACAGCATTAGGTTAGTTGTTGCCGCTCTGAAGAGCTGTAGATTTATTTTTATGAACGTGATTTGTTTACGAAGAGACCAAGCCGTTTGGCTTGAATTTCGTGTTGCCTTTAGTGATAATCAGTATTCTCTTTACGTTTTGTGGCGTTTACTTCGGATGTATCGATGATATTACAGTTTTTCTTGACCTAACGCAAAGTTCACGAACACGAATCTCTTTTAGTGGTCATTTCAGTTTTAATCACACTTAATAATAGCCGTAGGTAATGAAGTTCTTCGACCGCTTTGGCTTTTCTAATTTGTTTAATTTTTGCAGAGCTTCAAAACCATGAGTATTCTGTTCTGTCATCGCAAGTAGTATTTTCTGGTTTCTTGTCCCTTTCAAAAGGGATTTGAATCCTTTTGAAGACATAATCTTTAAGTATCTCTTTCGGGACTTGCTTACCGGTCCATACGGAATCTGACACTAATGAGCAACATTCTAATCTCGTATCTATCGTTCAATTATTTTGCTGTGTAGCGCCAGACGGAGAGGGTGTATCAGTAGCAGATGTGAACTTCAGGATTAGTCGCAGATGTAGCAGATTCATCAGGTAATGTGTCGCTATATTCATGCAAATATTTTACCTCGTTACGCCTATCGCATAATGTGATGTAATAAGGCCAATACATCCGAAGAAGATATCTTTTACAAATATCGAAACAATGGTCAAAGGATAATAAACTTGTTGGCTGACTTTACAATCTATTTTTATTAGTGATGATTGAGCCGCTGACTGTATCTTCTCTTGTAAGCGAGGTTCGTAAATGAGCACATGTAAGGATGTCTCTAAAAATCAAAACAGTCGAAAATGACTTCTTAAGAGTCGCAAATTAAAAATGGTTCAGATGGCTCTGAGCACTATGGGACTTAACATCTGAGGTCATCAGTCCCCTTACTTAAACCTAACTAACCTAAGGACATCACATACATCCATGCCCGAGGCAGGATTCGAACCTGCGACCGTAGGAGTCGCGCGGTTCCGGACTGAAGCGCCTACAACCGCTCGGCCACTTCGGCCGGCAGTCACAAATTATTTTAGTACTGAACAATATGTGTAGTATATACATGACGAGACAGAATTTCACGGACAGACTTTCAGAGATTGTCCAGGGCTTCCTTTTCAGTATTTTGACGTAAGCGACCCACGGTCTCTTGTGGCTCGTTAGAAAGTAATAATGTAATTTCAGTAAAAAATACCTTCATATCAATGAAGTCAGTGAACCCAGACACTCCTACTCTTCATTACTAAATCCATCCCTTCCGCTGTTTATCACTATTAACGTACAAATAAATCTGCCGAAAGAACAAACCCCCAGACACAATCAGGTAGTGCTGTATAAGCGATAGAGGGCGTAAAATCGACATTAGGTGCTGTCAACAGCAAATGTAATGTGTGAATAGAATAACTTAGGTTCCAATCAAAACTCACTGCACATATCTTCAAAATGGTTCAAATGGCTCTAAGCACTATGGGACATAATATTTGAGGTCATCAGTCCCCTAGACTAATAGCTACTTAAACCTCACTAAGGCTGGACTCGCATTCGGGAGAACGACGGTTCAATCCCGCGTCCGGCCATCCTGATTTAGGTTTTCCGTGATTTCCCTAAATCGCTCCAGGCAAATGCCGGGATGGTTCCTTTGAAAGGGCACAGCCGACTTCCTTCCCCATCCTTCCCTAATCCGATGAGACCGATGACCTCGCTGTCTGGTCTCCTTCCCCAAACAACCCAACCCAACCCTAACTAAGGAAGTAACTCACATCCATGCCCGAGGCAGGATTCAAACCTGCGACCGTAGGGCAGCGCGGTTCCGGACTGAAGGTCCTAGAACCGCTCGGCCACAGCGTCCGGCGCACATATCTTCGAGGCTTGCACTGTTGTGATCTCCACTGCGATTCAGATACAAAGCTAACTCGGGCATGAAACCAAACGAAATACTATACGTATATATATATTACTGCCTAGGTAGCAGAATCCCTTAACTTCATCTGCTTTTGTCTTTCTTCGATTTACTCTCAATCCTTACTCTGTACTCATTAGACTGTTGATTCCATTCACCAGATCATGTAATTCTTCTTCACTTTCACTCAGAATAGCAATATCAGCGAACCGTATCACTGATATCCTTTCACCTTGAATTTTAATTCCACTTCCTAAACTTTCTTTTGTTTCCATCATTGCTTCCTCTATGTACAGATTAAACAGTAGGGGTGAAAGACTACATCATTATCTTACACGTTTTTTAATACGAGCACTTCGTTCTTCGACGTCCGCTCTTATTTATCACTCTTGGGTGCTGTAAATATTGTATATGACCCGTCTCTCCCTATAGTTTACCCCTATTTTTCTCAGGATTACGAACATCTTCTACCATTTTTCACTGTCGGGACCTTTTTCCTGGTCGACAAATACTATGAACGTCTCTTGATTTTTCTTTAATCTTGCTTCCATTATTAACCGCAACGTCAGAATTGCCTCCCTCGTGCCTTTTCTAAAGCCAAACTGATCGTCATCTAGCTCATCCTCAATTTTCCTTTCCATTCTTCTGTATATTATTCTTAAGAGCAACTTAGATGCATGAGCTGTAAGCTGATTGTGCGATAATTCTCGCACTTGTCGGCTCTTGCCGTCTTCGGAATTGTGTGGATGATGTTTTTCCGAAAGTCAGACGGTATATCGCCAGACTCACACCTTCGACACACCAACGTGAATAGTCGTTTTGTTTCCACTTCCCCCAAGGATTCTAGAAATTCTAATGGTATTTTATCTATCCCTTCTGCCTTAATGATCTTAAGTCCTCTAAAGCTCTTTTAAATTCTGGTTCTAATACTGGGATCCTATCTCTTTTAATTCGGCTTTCTTCTTCTATCACATCAGACAAATATTCTCCCTCATAGATTCTTTCAGTGTATTCTTTGCACCTATCCGTTGTCTCGTGGAATTTCCGTTGCACTCTCAATGTTATCGCCCTTGCTTTCAATGTCACCGAAGGTTGTTTTGACTTTCCTGTATGCTAAGTCAGTCCTATCGACAATCATTTCTTTTTCTTCACATTTTTATGCAGCCATTCCGTCTTAGCTTCCTTGCATTTCCTATTTATTTTATTCCTCAGCGACTTGTATTTCTGTATTCCTGAGTCTCCGGGAACATTTTTGTACTTCCTCCTTTCATCGATCAATTGAAGTATTTCTTCTGTTACCCATGGTTTCTTCGCAGTTACCTTCTTCGTACCTCTGTTTTCCTTCCCAAATTCTGTTATCACCCTTTTTAGTGAAGTCCATTCCTCTTCAACTGTACTGCCTTCTGAGCTGTTCCTTATTGCTGTATTTTCAAGCATATCTCGTCATTCCTTATTACTTCTGTATCCAACTTCTTTGCATGTTGATTCTTCCTGAGTAAAGTCTTCAACTTCAGCCTACTCTTCATCACCACTATATTGTAATCTGTGTCTATATCTGCTCCTGGGTACGGCTTACAATCCAGTATCTGATTTCGGAATTCTGTCTGGCCATGACGTAATCTAACTGAAATGTTCCGGTATCACCCAGCCTTTTCCAAGTACACCTCCTCCTCTTGTGATTCCTGAACAGAGTATTCGCTGTTACTTGCCGAAGTTTATTACAGAACTCAGTTAACCTTTCTCCTCTCTCATTCCTTGTCCCAAGCCCATATTTTCCTCTAACTTTTTGTTCTACTCCTTACCCAAAACTGCATTCCAGTCGAGCATGAGCTATTACAGTTTCCTCTCCCTTTACAGAATGTATTGCACTTTCAATATCCTCATACACTGTTTCTATCACTTCATCTTCAGCCTGCGATGTCGGCAGGTATACGTGAACCATCGTTGTCGGTGTACGTTTGCTGTCGATTCTGATAAGAATAAGCCTAACACTGAACTCTTCACAGTAACACACTCTCTGCCCTACCTTCGTATTCATAACGAATCTTACTCCCTCTATACCATTTTCTGCTGCTGTTAATATTACCCTACACTCTTCCGACCAAAAATCTTTATCTTTTTTCCACTCCACTTCACTGACTCCTACTACATCCGACTGAGCCTTTGCATTTCCCTTTTCAGATTTTCTAGTTTCTCTACCACGTTCAAGCTTCTGACTTCCTACGCCCTCACTCGTAGAATGTTATTATTTCGTTGATTATTCAATCTTTTTCTCATGGTAATCTTATCCTTGGCAGTCTTCTCCCGGAGATCCGAATGGGGGACTATTCCGGAATCTTTTGCCAATGGACACTTCTTCAATTACAGGCCACATGTCCTGAGGATGCATGTTACGTGTATTTAATGCAGTGGTTTCCATTGCCTTCTGCACCCTCATGCTGTTGATTTTACCTGATTCTTCCACCTTCAGGAGCAGTTTCTCACTCCTAGGACAAGAGAGTGTCCTGAACGTCTGTCCGCTCCTCCGCCTTCTTTGACAAGGCCATTGGCAGAATGAAGGTGACTTCTTATGCTGAAAGTCTTTCACCGTTGATGCTTGATTATTAATCAAAATTTAAGCGGCGTCGGGATTCGAACCCGAGATAGAAGACGTTTAATATGAATCAAAGACGCTACCCCAAGACCACGGGTGCGTGAAACCGGTAGACTAAAACAAAAAAGTGAGTTCGCAGTACACACGAAAGGAGTTATATCACGTCGAATGGGGTTGCAAAAAAAATGTGTTTGACATCTAACGTCATCAGTCCCTAAGCTTACACACTACTTAATCTAAACTATCCTAAGGACAAACACACACACCCATGCCCGAGGGAGGACTCGAACCTCCGCCGGGACCAGTCGCACAGTCCATGACTGCAGCGCCTAGACCACTCGGCTAATCCCGCGCGGCTGAATGGGGTTGCAGCCCCACCATGTCTTTAGAATAGTGCTGAATAGTCTGGAGGGTTCAACAATGTCGGACGTTATCAAGAATGTCGCACTGTTGCATATCGCACTGCGACCTCGTTTTCGACCTCGAAATATGCGAGAGTCAACACCCCCTCTCCTCCCCCCCCCCCCAAACGAAAGGGAGGGTTTCATAGTCGTTATATGTGCCACTCTCTGAGACCTTAACATGTCGATATTGAGCGGCGGTGTGCCAGCAGTGTTTTCCTCGACTGTCCATAAGAAACCCACGTAATTTCAAGGCTGGGTGTCGCGGTTCTGTCCCGCATTCAGAGGCGAAAAGTGGGTAAGACGAGTGCCGAGGTTCCCATCATGTGACATGATCACAGTGGTGTTGGACAGGATTGTGGTGGAATTAGGTGTCAGTGTGACATCATTAACCCACTTTATAGGTCACATGATCTCCTGAGCTTTTGTCCACATGTTTCGATACCTTGCTGTCTGAGTTGCCGCTGAGTCCGAGAGTGCCGTCTCATCGCGGCACGCTTTCGCAGTTTAATAGATACCTTTGGGCCCAGTTTCTAACTTATGTTTCGCAGTGGGAGGCAATTGCTGCGTTTCACAATAGTGGGAATTTTTTTCATATATATATATATATATATATATATATATATATATATATATAACTGCAGCCCCCGGCTATTTTATTCTTATTATTTTATTATTTTTATTCACAACCGATGTGGAACATTATTAACCGATTCTCCGCATGGATCAATAACTTACGACTGGCTAGCTAATCTCAGAGTTTAAATGAGTTGCTCCTGTCATGAATCGTAGTACGAAAAGTGTCTATAGCAGACGGTCCTCAAACTCGGAACTCATCTCTGGCAGATAAGAACTCATCTCTGGGAGATAAGGGTGCGTCTGCTTCTTAACCTCTTCCATTTCCTCCTCCTTTGTCCCATCATCCCATCTTCCTTCTCGTTGCCCCGCAGTCGGTCCACTCCATCTGCTCTGAGAGTGCATCTCGTAGTGGCCAAAGTTTGTTCTCCTCACCTGCCGGCGTCCTAGCTATCCCCTCAACTCCCATTTCGCAGAAATGCCACTCTTATTCTGCTGCCAGTTTCACAACAGGCGATCTCAGGAACCAATATTTCTTCCCGTCTGTCCGTGCATACGGAAAACGGCAGGAAAGAATGCGCCGAAGTAATTCTATATTTTTTCCGCCTCCGAAGTTAGCAGCCTCAATAATTTACAATGAAATGGTATGCATTTAATCAAAACTTTTAATTTGTTTCGAAATCCCTTAAAGAATTTTTACTCTCAAGTTTTCCGGTATTTAATTTCAACTCCGGAGGGAAGCAGAAATAAAAGTCGATGTTCTGTTTGTAGTTGCATGAAGAATTTGTGTGGACGTACACAAAGAGAAGTGACAGGACACCGAAAATCACTTCTTGCGTTAAATGTTCCAGGGGCTCAGCCACAATTTCTCACTTTGAATTATTTCGCGAATCTGTTTCAGAGTAGATACTCAGGATATTGAGAAAAGGTTGTCTGGAAATCTATACCACTATACAGGTACGAAAACAAGACATTGTTTAACGTTGTTACCAATAATGTCAAATATTTCTTAACAGATTTACTACAGATTTTTACACGATTCTCTAATAAACCTTCAGTCGGACATGGGCTGTTCAAGTTTGTAACATACATGGCTTATAAATATGGATATAAAAGTAAATAGTAGAGGTTGTTAGCAAAACTCTCGTAACATTCTTAATCGATTTACGTCACATTATTACACAATGCTCTAATAATCAATCGGACGGATAAATTTTTTAATAACGAAGTACAGGTTTCTGTTAAATCTACTGCGAGGTCGAGAATGATATGCTGCGTTTTTGTTTTCTTTCTCGCGGACAGCTTTAACTGTGATAACTAGTCATTTAAACCATTAGACAAATGGTTGCTCTCATACAGGATGATTCAAAACTAGCAGTACACATTTCGAGGATGGAGGAGGAGGAGGAGGATATTAGTATTTAACGTCCCGTCGACAACGAGGTCATTAGAGACGGAGCGCAAGTTCGGGTGAGGGAAGGATGGGGAAGGAAATCGGCCGTGCCCTTTCAAAGGAACCATCCCGGCATTTGCCTGAAGCGATTTATTTCGAGGATGTAATGATGAATCAAAATATGAGTAAAATATTAAATAAAATTTTGTTAGAAAATGCTTTGTTACCAAGTTATGATGGATTATGTCATTTTTGGTAGGCACTACACCATGGGTCAGTTCAGGGTTTAGGCTCTAATAATCAATCGGACGGACAAATTTTTAAATAACAAAGTACAGGTTTTCTGTTAAATCCATTGCGAGGTCGAAAATGCTATGCTGTGAATTCGTGCGTTTTCGTTTTCTTTCTCGCAGACATTTTTAACTGTGATAACAAGTCATTTAAACCATTAGACAACTGGTTGCACTTCTACAGGGTGATTCAAAACTAGCAGTACATATTTCGAGGATGTAACGTTGCATCAAAATATGAGTAAATTATTAGATAAAATTGTGTTCAAAAATGCTTTATTTCCGAGTTATGAAGGATTATGTCATTTGTGGTAGGCGTTACACCATGGGTCAATTCAGGGTTTTGGCGTAACGTGCTCGTTCTCATATCGGCTGATGTTGCTTCGTACACTGCACTACTCAGTTGATTGTGGCAGGGAAAGCCTTTGTTACTTGACTAGGTGTGGTCCGTTGTAGTCTGTGCGCTGTTAGATTGTAGTAGCACCAGACGTACTCGCACATCCATTACCAATCGTTGTGTACGGTACTATGGCATACTCAAAGTGTGGATGAGCAGATATACACCTCCTTCATATACCTCCTTCACGGTGCAGCGGAAGGTAATGCACAAGTAGCAAGACGACGGTATCTGGAAATGTTTCCAAGCAGGAAAGTACCAAAACATCAAACTTTCACAGCTGTGGACAGGCGTATAAGGGAATATGGCATTCCTGGTGGACCATGGTTAGACTGGCTTAAACTGTATGGAATGGATGCAGAGAACATTCTGGAAATGAAGAACCGATACATAGATACCCGCTATATAGATACCACTGTAGGGGTTCCTCAATCAACTGTATGACGCCAGCATCGGAGACAGCAATTCCACCCATTTCACTTGCAGAAGGTACAGGAGCTGACACCTGTAAACTAGCTTAGATGCCAGAACTTCTTCAGTGGCTACTCGAGCGCCATGCTGGTGATCCAGTGTCCGGTCGTCGGCTACTATATACGGATGTGAGTGTCTTTGCTGGTGCGGGTATCGTGAACGCTCATAACATGCACGTGTCGGCGTATGAGAATTGAGAATCCTCGCGTAACTATAGTACGACTGTCCGAAAGAACAGATACCATCTTCATATGCAGCATATGTGGTGGTCACATTATGTGTCTACACCGTGTAGTATTTAAAAGAGTGATTTACACTGCTACCCACTGAAACTGAAAGTCCAGTGAAGATAACAAATAAGATTTTACTTATTGTGCGTCTACTGGGAAGAATACACCTTTAAGTGATCAGAGGGTGCTCAAAGTGAGAAATTTAGTACACAGAGCTGCCACATCTGGCAAGACCGTAAGCTGTCGACAGACGTTGATATACATCAACGCGGACAGTTGAAAATGTGTGCCCCGACCGGGACTTGAATCCGGGATCTCCTGCTTACATGGCAGACGCTCTATCCATCTCAGCCACCGAGGGCACAGAGGATAGTGCGACTGCCGGGATTTATCCGTTGCACGCTCCCCGCGAGACCCACATTCCCAACTTAAAATTCACACACTACAACTGTAGTGCCCCTGCCCATTACACTCGTTACTCGTCTGGCAGATAATCTTACCGAGTGCCGTAAGAGTTCGGGCAATGCGTATGCATCCGCACAGAAGAGCGTGAAAGGGATAAATCCTTGCCGTCGCGCTATCCTCTGTGCATTCGGTGGCTTAGATGGATAGAGCGTCTGGCAAGTAAGCAGGAGATCTCGGCTTGGAGTCCCCGGCAGGGCACACATTTTCAACTGTCCCCGTTGTCGTATATCAACGACTGTCGACAGCTTAGGATCTTGATTTAATTATCATTTTACTTATGTTCGACGTCGGCGTGCATTAACCACTCGCAGACAGCAGGTGCCAACAATAGCAATGAGTATCTGCTGAAAGCGGACAAAAGTCCGCGTGATTCTTGGATTTCCTGCCAAGGGTGTATAACGGATCTTTTACGTTGGGATAAATTTATTTCATGTTTTGTTAGATGTTTTCGTTAAATAGCTGAATAAATTGTAATTAGGTATAATTTAATTAAGCAGAGAAGATAAAGTCAAAGAAAAAAAATGGCTCTGAGCACTATGGGACTTAACTACTGTGGTCATCAGTCCCCTAGAACTTAGAACTACTTAAAGCTAACTAACCTAAGGACATCACACACATCCATGCCCGAGGCAGGATTCGAACCTGCGACCGTAGCAGTCGCGCGGTTCCGGACTGCGCGCCTAGAACCGCTAGACCACCGCGGCCGGCTAAAGTCAAAGAGATGTTCATTGGGTGGACATTGTCGTAATGTAACGTCATTGCGTTGTTCGGTTGTTAAAACAAGTCGTTTGTGTTCCGATCTGCTGTTCGGTCTTGCGCGTATCTAAAAGAAAATAATTCGGGGACTAGAATAAACTTTCACATAATAGTTACGATTCGATGTTCCGACAAAAGAGGTTAACGTCAGCGTTAATTTGAATTGTGGGCGACAGGATTAGTTTAGAAAGATACTTGAAAACGGACGTAACGAAAGTTGTTCGCATATCATCCTTGAAGGTGACTTTTTACTTGATTAACGATTGCGGGCTCATTAAAAGCTATTATCTCATGATTAGGATCAATCCCTCTTTCCTCCCAGATAGTGATCATTCATTAACATTTACGTCATAAGAAAAAGGATTATAAATGAAAGTGGTGTTAAATGACATCTGATATTGATATATAATTTGTGTTAAATACTGAACTGAGATAGGAGGTAAATTGAAATTAGTGAACATTTCATACTGAGACTATAGAAGCAGAAGCGCTTAAGGTTTCTCTTCTCTAAAATGGCAAAATAGATACTAACTTTAACTCAATAATCGACATTATGTATTGCAAAGACATTAGCATTTCATACTTAATTTGACGGCGCGCTGTTAAACAAAGGAACGTTGAGTCTCTGTACGAGTAATAAAATTAAATCTAAAAACATAATTAATAACGGCGAACTCCGCTTTAACAAACTGTGTTGCGTGTCGTCATCGGGCAATAACTGCCCAACCCTGGAGACTTGTGTGGTGAAATTTGAAGTCGGGCGTATAAAACAAACTTAAAAATCCATTCAAGCTACAGTGGAGTCGGCACAACACGACGTGGTCAGTTATAGGTGGAAGCATTGTCAACAGTTTGCGTACCGACGTGGATAAAATGTACTGTGCATGACAAAATGGTTCTGTCCAAAATCTATGTCGAGGCATCTGTGGTGCACCACGGACCATAGATGACGCGGTGTGTACGACGAAAAGGCGTGCAAATATTGAGCAGTTGCCTGCCCAGATGAACCAAGGAGCTACCAACAGCGTCTCTTCAACGCCGGTTCAGCGAACGTTGCTGCGTGTGGGCCGCCGCAGCAGGCACGCGCTGGAATCTGCACGCCAGGACCTTGTTAATGAACTGGACGTTCATTGAGTGGCGACAGATTGCCTTTTCAGACGGATCACGTTTTATGCTCTCTCATACCGTTGGTGGCTAGCGTGTGAAGCATGAAACGTCTGGAAGTAGACATCCTGTAACAAACGATGGAAGGGACCAGGCCGTAAAAGGGAGTGTTACGATTCTGGAACGCACAGTGAACTAACACAAGTATGAGTGTATCCTTGGGGACAATACACGAAGTTTGCATTTCGTTAGCAAAATGACATCTAACATCAAGACAATGCAACGTGTCATGCAGCTCGTACGAGGGTGATTAGAAGTGCACCAGGATGTTAACGTACTCCGCTGGCCACCAAAGTTGATCCCAATCGAGAATCTGGGGGACGACCGTTCCCGGTCTTTCGCACCATGGATCCTCAACCGAGAGATGAAATGATCGTATGGCATTGCTGGCCGGGAGGCCCCATGCGGGGGAGTTCGGCCGCCCTATTTAGTTGACGCCACTTCGGCGACTTGCGAGTCAATGATGATAAAATGAAGAACGCTACCGCAAGACCAGTAGCTGCGGACATTGATCAGAGAAACCTAGCACAGCTGCCCACGGTGCTGGAGTCGGCGTGGCTCCACAACCATGTCGGTACCTCGTTGACTCTCTTCCTGCGCGTCTCGCAGAGATCCACTCTGCAAAACGTGTTGATTCAGGTTTTTGACAGGCGGTTACATTAATGTGACTGGATATTGTATTTACATGTTTATTTTGAACTAATAATTCTCATATCACCTGGGTAAAACCGATTAGAAAAGCGTTTGCCGCAATCTTCATTTTGATCGAGAACGCTACTGTATCGTTACTTGTGAATGCATCTGTAGTAGTGAGATCATATAAATATCTTTTTTAACAGGGATTCCGCGACGTAATTGCAATCATGTAGTCTGAGTGTTTATACCAGATAGACTTCTGCCGCAACACGGTTACTAATTTTCGACGGTGTTGAAAATAAACTACTGTAAATTGACGTCCTGTCGCGTCCCACCACAGTTCGACGCAAAGTGGAGGACACGCCGTGTCCAGGATTGATGTATCAGAAATTAATTGAAACTGTCTAGTGACGTAAATGCTAATTAATAACAGAGATACCAATATCGTTTGACCTCTAAGGCTGTCCATAACAGTTTAGAATAGGCTACTGGTGCAATCAACGCAAATTATTCGATGTCAGAGGTTTTCTTGTATTACAGCTAATTATGGATAATATGTCAAAATTATATATAGAACGCAGATTGTCAAATTAGTTTTGTCTCCTTTACCTCATTTCTGCTGTTGATAGAGCGACAGAAGTAACAATCATCTTATTTATCACTAATCGTGATCAGTAATGAATGTAAATGAGCGCCCTTGGCCATTGTGGCTACCGAAAGAAACATCGTGTATCCTACACAAACTATAGATATACTCTTTTTCTTAAAACATTTTAAATGCATTCTTCTTGCCTTCTATGCACATCATAAATCACTTTTTACTTTGTCAATCACTAAAAAAAACAGTAAACATCATTTACGCCTAATATACAAAATGCTATTATTTTTTACTTTTATTTCAATGCCGGCCGCGGAGTCCGAGCGGTTCTAGGCGCTTCAGTCAGGAACAGCGGTGCTGCTACGGTCGCAGATTCGAATCCTGGCTCGGGCATGGATGCGTGTTATTTCCTTAGGTCAGTTAGGTTTAAGTGGTTCTAAGTCTAGTTGAGTGATGAGCTCAGATGTTAAGTCCCATAGTGCTGAGAGCCATGTGAACCACTTTTTTTATTTCACTGAAAAGCATGTATCGTATATTAAACCCAGAAACCTCCTCTACAAACTGTACACTGTCAATCCTTGCGCTGCAAAAATATCTTTCAGTTTTCATATCAGTGTAGTGTACGTAAACAAACATATTCCCCTCTAAGGCATTACGATTAACAATTTTTTTACTTCGCTGTACTAGTACTGCATCACTTGGTGACTATAAATAAATGTATGGTTCTAACAAATATATGGTTCCAGTATCTACTGGTATCCATGGCGTTCAGTGAAGAGGGATAATCTTACCTCCATGCCCTTTTAAACCTATCTCGTCAATAATCGGAATAGCGATGCTTTTCTTAATAAAAAAAAATGGCTCTGAGCACTATGCGACTTAACTTCTGATGCCATCAGTCGCCTAGAACTTAGAACTAATTAAACCTAACTAACCTAAGGACATCACACACATCCATGCCCGAGGCAGGATTCGAACCTGCGACCGTAGCGGTCGCTCGGTTCCAGACTGTAGCGCCTAGAACCCCACGGCCACTGCGGCCGGCTCTTAATAAAAACTTAGTGACAACGGCAAATTGTAATTACTGCAGTTATTAGTTCTTCAATCCAACAGCTCAAGGCGACTTCCGTGTAGTTTCAGTGACGATTGATGAACATACGAAAGTTCTAGTTACAGCCATATTCCCACTTCACATGAAAATATTCGTTGTCCAGACACCGTCCAAAATATCACAAAGTCCATAGCTGCCTGCTAAAAATCAAAGTCTCCATTATCGTACGTAATTCTAAGTTCTACGGCTGTCAGGGATAATTCGAAATCTCGTGACAGTCGAAAATAATTTTAAGACCAGCATCCCCAGAAACGTTTCCAAGCCTCATGACAGCTGGAACTTTTCTTTATAAATTATCAAGATTTCTCGAACGATTACCAAAAACATAAGGAAGTCCAAACGTATCCAGAATATCTGTAAGTACTACAACTTAGCAAACTTGCAGAATTTCTCAAAGTCCACTCATCACCGTCTCACCGCTCATATCGAGAGACTACGCACAAAAGCTGTCCGCAACTGTGTCCAGCAGAAGACTGACTGCGCAAACACTTCTCTCCCATATTTATAGCCATAATCAATGTTTCTTAGTACCATCTAACATCCAAGTTTCTTCGCTATTTAAAATTCTTATATATGCGTCATTTTATCACGCATCTCGTGGTGTGTTTATAAATTTTCGGTGATTAACATTTATCCTATAATTCGTGCAGTATGGAAGTTTGCATAGACACAGATCACTTATTAATAGCGCAAAGTAGTTGTTTCATGACCTATCGTGGAAGAGAAATCCTTCAGGTTTTATGTGATGGACCTTACTCGGATAGTATGGTATTTTCAGGTACAATTTTGGGCGCTCGCAATTGTGATCACTTTTTTGGACACAGCTTAGTACAGAATCTCTGGATTCAGATTCAGTTGGTATAATGAGCAGTGAACCACCTCCTCGCTGCTTCCTGGACTCGGATAGGCGCGCCAGGCCTGGATCGAATCAGCCCCGCGGATTAACAACGACGGGCCAGTGCGCCGGCCAGCCTGGATGTGGTTTTTAGGCGGTTTTCCACATCCTACTAGGTGAATACCGGGCCGGTCCCCCCGCCCCGCCTCAGTTACACGATTAGCAGACATCTGAAAAACGTTCACGCTCTTTCCCGGTTTACACCAGATGCAGACAGCTGGGGTCCACTATTTCCGTCCCGGGAGGGTACAGGGTAGCGACAGGAAGGGCATCCGGCCACCCTCTTGCCAAAAAACCAAAGTAACAACTCAGACCCGGCAGTCGCTGGAGTGGGAACCGGATACGACGACGACGACGACGACTTGAAATGGATTAAAACTAGTTGTGCCAGATTACCTAATATATGGAAATCGGTACAGATGTCACCGTTCTGCAATACTGTTGTTTGCCAAACTACTTCAAAAAAATGGTTCAAATGGCTCTGAGCACTATGGGACTCAACTGCTGTGGTCGTAAGTCCCCTAGAACTTAGAACTACTTAAACCTAACTAACCTAAGGACATCACACACATCCATGCCCGAGGCAGGATTCGAACCTGCGACCGTAGCGGTCATGCAGTTCCAGACTGTAGCGCCTTTAACCGCTCGGCTAGTTCGGCCGGCCAAACTACTTCATAAGCTTATTTTTGAGAATATTGAGACTGGTTACAGGTACTGTATTATCAAACGCTACCTCGTTACTTACTGTTCTGTTTAACTCATCTTATTCAGATTTCCGTTTAAGTGGCAGATGTCCCAGTAATATAGATGTACACATCAACGGGTACAAAGTTTGGCGAAGATTCGCTATGCACTGACAATACCACATTTCTGTGTATTTCGGTATCCATCGCTGAACTATTGGTCGACGAAAGCTATCCTATGTTGCATATTTTAAATAGTTTACAATGTCTACTTTTATATATTTTCGGGTATTACTTTTCAATAATTGTGATGATAGTAATAGTATTTTCTTATACTCCATTACTTCACACGTACATCTGAAGATGAAGTAATTCCGTTAAGACGGTTTTAATTAGTAACTTCATTCACATAATATATGATTTGTTTAGTATTCATACACCTCGTCTCGAAAGAGTGCCAGACAGTGAGGCAATGAGCAAGCAAAGCAGCAAGAACACGACTTCGAGAAGCGACGCGTGTCTTGTACCCGACGTGGCTAAGTCGTTACCGTGTCCAAAGAATTTTCGCGATTTGATTATTACGATTTTGTTTGCCCCTACAAGTTCGCTCTGTTGTTGCTTCCATGAACACGTTAACTATGAATGCGCTACAAACGTGTCTGGTCTACCAGTATATATTTTAATTGAGCTTCGTCAATGGTAGTATTAAGGATCTTTCATACATCAGCCATTACCTGTTCACATAACTTTTAAATCTGTCTATAGCACTAAGTGCTAAATGCTCCCAGCTGGCAGGCCGTTGTGGACGAGCGGTTCTAGGCGCTTCAGTCCGGAACCGTGCTGCTGCTACGGTCGCAGGTTTGAATCCTGCCTCGGGGTTGGATGTGTGTGATGTCCTTAGGTTAGTTAGGTTTAAGTAGCTCTAAGTCTAGGGTACTGATGACCTCAGATGTTAAGTCCCATAGCGCTCAGAGCAATTTGAACCATTTTTGAGCTCCCTGCTACTTCATGGTTAAAGTTCATTTTACGCAACAATTTCAGTAATCTGTTGACTTTCTATTCTTAAAATGTCGATTGCATTATGTAAGCCGATAAGAAACGCACTCGTGTGTAGTGAATGTCTATGACTCGCAACCAAAATTTACACTAAATGACAGTTACATTTATAGCGGCACGAGGAATTTCTGGCAAAGCCCTACTTTTGACAGTAATTTTGATGTATGTTTGATACCAGTGAGTGAATCTAATATGCGTGTCCAGATCTAAGTTCTCAGCACACGTTAGATTGTAGCAAAATTCACTGTAGGACAGGAGTAGTCATAGCTCATTGAGACGTAATTGGCTGTGCAGGGTACTGCTTGTGTAATCTGATACATCACGTGTGGTACGTGGTGATTTGCATAGATCGTATTGCAACATTATGGTTGCATCACAAATTAGAGTGATTGTGCACTTACATATCACACATGATACAGGTCTAATCAAATGCAAGATGAGATATACTTTAATTAATACTGTACTAATTAATGATTTTTAATTGAATTTCGTTATGAAACTTTACGCATTGCTAAATTTGCACACTTTCATGCTAGGTCAGCAACGGTAATCCTGTATGACGGGTCTGAACGTTGAGACAGGTCGTTTCGCGGCCGAATGCCCATAATATTTAGCTAATTCGTAACGATCTGGGGTACTTAGTCTTACTAAAACAGTTATGTTATCTCGTTAACCTGAAATTCATTTTCATTAGTACAGTTCATTCTAATTAGCGTTTCTTCTTTCATTTATATCTTATATTTACATGTTGTGTTTAACACACTAAGCAGTATTAATATAGTCTTACACATGATAGGTAACAGACTGACAAAGTTCGGATAGTTTTTCAATTTCACGCCCGTGCGTAGTATGTTGGTAGCACTTCGTCGCCTTGCCTGTTATGCTGTGTAGCAGACTTTAAAACTGTGCGGATGAGCATAACGAAAAGGCGAGGGGTCTCGCTCGTTTTGCCCGCGACTATACATCGCGGAAACAGGATGAACGCTGACTGTGGAGGTTACGCTCATATGAAATTACGATAATATCAAGTGAAATTGGCATAGATTTCGAGTGCGAAAAAATTCGATTGAAAATAAGTGTTCAAGGTGGTTGAGAAATTGTAAAGGAGTAATAGTGGCGCTACATTTGAGGGGAAACTTGGACGATATTTCGCGTAAATATCCAGATCATGTTACAGAATTAGTTAGTGATCTCAAATTACCAGCTGTAAACGGGGACACTTAAGTGATTAGAATGGGTAACAGGGACAGAAATCGCATGAAACTGATCTAAAATTACCTCGAGAAGTTTAGCAGAGAACTGGCTAATGAAAGTAACATGATAGATCTGCAGGTGACTTGAACACTTCGACTCAGCGTAGATCAGGGAATCAGTGATCGTACGGCCGTTACTGCATTACTGAACACGGCTGTAAGTAGGAACACAGAGAATGATATTAAGGTCTTTGTGCTTAGCAAGAGCGGCAAGAAATAGAGCGACAACAAGGAAATTTAATCCCCAGTAATAACAATATTGAGGCTCAGTATATAAAATTCAATAGCACTGTACACTTTAGACAGGTATGTGCCGAGACGAGTGGTGAAGGCCGCGCGGGATTAGCCGAGCGGTCTCGGGCGCTCCAGTCATGGACTGTGCGGCTGGTCCCTTGCGGAGGTTCGAGTCCTCCCTCGGGCATGGGTGTTTGTGTTTGTGCTTAGGATGATTTAGGTTAAGTAGTGTGTAAGCTTAGGGACTGATGACCTTAGCAGTTAAGTCCCATAAGATTTCACACACATTTGAACATTTTTTAGAGTGTTGAAGGACGGAAAGGCCCTCTGAGGTTCGACAGCAGTGTTGGTAAGTAGCTACGAGAGCGAAGAGAGCTTCACTCTAGATTTGAATGTTGCGCCACGAGAGCGACACGTAAAGCTTTGAACGAATTCGAAAGTAAAATTTTATCTACCGTTTTGATATAAAATTCTAAGAAATTTAGGTCATCTGCGAAAGGAATAATCGGATCGAAGTCATCCGTCCAGACATTCTGTGCCAACAATGACAAGTATATGGAGGCCCACACAGAAAAGACCGTAATATTAAACTTTTTCCAACACTGTTTCCAGAGGAGGATCGCACTTTAGTATTCCTTCCAAATTGTCGTACCTACTACAAAGTGACAGATGTCGAAATAGTGACCAAGAGACCGAAGAGCAGCTAAAATCGATCAACAGAGGAAAATCTACTGGACCTGATGGAATATCAACACGATTCTACATACAATATGCGAAAGAACTTGTTCCCGTTTTACCAGCAGTATACCGTGAATAAATGGAGGACCAAAGCGTCCTTAATGATTAAAAAAAAAAGGAAAAAGTGGAGGTTATTCCCGTCTTCATAAAGAGCCATCGAATAGACGCATACTATAACTGGCCTGTAGACAGTTGTAGAATTTTGGAACATGTTTTATGCTCGCGTATTATGGTATGCCTCTCCTCTATAGAAATCAACAAGGGATCCAGAAACAGCAATCGTGAGAAACCCAGCTCGTTTTGTTCGTCCACAAGACTCAAGAGGTGGTAGATACAGGGCCCAGGTAGATGCCGTGTTCCACGACTTCCGGAGACGTACACTACATTTCCACACTGCCGAGTAATGAACAAAATACGAGCTACTGGAAATTTGGTAAATTCCTATGGGACCGAACTGCTTAGGTCATCGGTCCCTAGACTTACACACTACTTAATCTAACTTACACTAATGTCAACATACACACCCACGCCCGGGGGAGGATCCGAACATCCGACGGGTGAGCCGCGCCTCAGCTACTGGATGTCAGACCAACTATGTGCACGGATTGACGAATTTCTAGCAAACAGAACACAGGATGCCATTGTCAATGAAGACAGGTCTTCAGACGTAAAAGCAACTTCGGCTGTACCCCCAGGGTCTGTTATATGACCATTACTTTTCACGATATGTATAAGTGACTTAGTAGGCAAATACAGAGGTACCATGGCCTGTTGTCGAAATATGCTGTTATGTCCAGGATTTTGCAACGCCAGAAAAGTGTACACTGTAACGCCAAAGAAACTAGTATAGGAACGAGTATTCAAATACAGAGGTATGTAAACAGGCAGAATATGGCACTGCGATCGGCAACGCGTATATAAGACAACAAGTATCTGGCGCAGTTGTTAGATCGGTTACTGCTGCTACGATGGCAGGTTATCAAGACTTAAGATGGGACACAGCATCTCGGAGGTATAGTACGACCATTTTACGTATTTATCGTGGATATTAGGAATCAGGTAAAACATCAAATCTCCGACATCGCTGCGGCCGGAAAAAAGATCCTCCAAGAACGGGACCAACGACGACTGAAGAGAATCGTTCAACTTGACAGAAGTGCAACCCTTCCGCAAATTATTCCACGTGTCAATGCTGGGCCATCAACAAGTGTCGACGTACAAACCATTTAACGAAACAGCATCGATATGGGCTTTCAGAGCGGAAGGCCCACTCGTGTACTCTTGATGACAGCACGACCGAAAGCCTTACGCCTCGCCTGGGCCCGTTAACACCGACGTTTGACTGTTGATGACTTTAAGCATGTTGCCTGGTCGCACGAGACCCGTTTCAAGTTGTATTGAGCAAATGGACGTGTACGGATATGGAGACAACCTGATGAATTCATGGACCCTGCATGTCAGCAGGGGAATGTTAAAGCTGATAGAGGCTCTCTAATGATGTGGCGCTTGTGCAGCTGGAGTGCTATGGCACCCCTGATACGTCTAGATACGACTCTGACAGAGGACGCGCTCGTAAGTATCCTGTCTGTCACCTGTATCCATTCGTGTCCATTGTGAATTCTGACGGAAGGGCAATTCCAGGAGGACAATGCTACACCCCACACCTCAAGAATTGCTACAGAGTGGCTCACGGAACACCCTTCTGAGTTTAATTACTTCCAATGTCCACCAAATTCCCCAGAAATGGTCATTATTGAACACATATGGGATGCCTTGCAAAGTACTGTTCAGAAGAGACCTCCACACCCCTGTCATTAAGTCGGTTCCCTCCATCACTACTTCATACATTATTCGAGTCAATGCCACATCATGTTCTGGTACTTCTGCGTGCTCACGGTGACCCTACACGATATTAGGTAGGTGTACCAGTTTCCTTGACTTTGTGTCTTGATTAAGATATTTGAGGGCCTATTCGTCTTTATAGTTCAGCTTCAGATTGATTTTCATTGATTATAAGAAACAATAACTGTGACCAAATTTCCGCTACTGATAAGTCAGTTTGATTGAAGTTTTCCATTCGTATTACGAATTGAATGGTAATTTGCCATAGTTCTGCTGTAAATTAATGCAGGCAGTACATACAGCGATTTCTGCTTGTTTAGGAATTGGTTATAATACTAAACCCCTATCTGCTGCATAACTTATGTCCATATTAAATGAAGATGAAGAACTTGAGGTTGCAGACAGCATTGCTTGCTCATGCCTTCCACCCGATATTGTTCAGATGACAGAAGAAGCAAGACAAATTGAATTCAGTTGTAGGGTCACAACCGAGTGCATATGCTAAAAAAAGGAAACGAATTGGTGTAAGTGTAATGAAAAAAAAGATGTCCCGAATTGGATGAAAGTTTAACCAATTTACACTTGTTCCCAATAACACAGCAGCTAACCAAGACAGTAGGCATAATGAATATTGGATGAAAGTTTAACCAATTTACACTTGTTCACCAATAACAGAGCAGCTAACCAAGACAGTAGGCATAATGAATAGAGCAGAGGATCTATCGCCTTACGAAATGTTTCACTTTGCTTTGACACAGAAATGCTTTCAAAAATTACTGAATACACAAATAAATATGCAGATGATAACAATCACTATCCATTTCAAACAACTGTTCCATTGTTGAACAATGTATAGCAATAATGGTTTTTTCAGAATAGCACACTGGTCGAAAGACAAAGACAAAGGATTATCAATCATAAGAAGCTGCATGAGTCGTAATAAATACTGGTCAATCAAACAAAACATTCATGTGAATGACAAACTGGATGAAAAGGACAAGGTTTCTGAAGTTAGACCAATCTTTGATATGATCAATGAAAAATCTTTTTAATTTGGAGTATTTTCATACAATTTACTCTTAATTTGGTGGACATTCCGCAAGATGTTCATCAAAGGAAAACCTGTCATATTTGTCTGCAAACAGTGATGTTTATGCAGTTCAAATGCCTACCTGTACAAATTCAATCCTTGCTGTGGGAAGATAGCAGGGCTGTGAAACACCTGAGTTTTGTTTGAGGGAGCAAGTAGTTATAAACTGGTTATCAGTAGTTAAAGATCCATCCCAACATTGTACGTATTTTTGTAATTTCTTTTCCTCTTATTCTTTATTTTCTATTTTAAAACGAAAGGGATTTTTTCGCTACTGGCACTATTCGTGGGAACAGCACTGCAAAGTGCCCTTTGGAATCCGCCTCAAGCATGAAGAAAAAAGGCACGGGTGTGTCCGAGTGTCTTTTTGACGGTGAAGCTAAGGCCATGATGATAAAGTGGAGCGACAGTCCACTGTAAGATTAGTTACCAACAGCTGCACAGGTACAGCCGGAAACAAAAGGAAAGTATTTCTCTGCCCTAGGCCAGGGTAATACCGCAGTACAAACAACATATGGGTGGTCCCAGAAAGAGATTTTCACTCTGCAGCGGAGTGTGCGCTGATATGAAACTTCCTGGCAGATTAAACTGTGTGCCCGACCGAGACTCGAACTCGGGACCTTTGCCTTTCGCGGGCAAGTGCTCTACCATCTGGGCTACCGAAGCACGACTCACGCCCGGTCCTCATAGCTTTAATTCTGCCAGTACACTGGTAGCTCATATGGTAGAGCACTTGCCCGCGAAATGCAAAAGGCCCCGAGTTCGAGTCTCGGTCGGGCACACAGTTTTAATCTGCCAGGAAGTTTCAACATATGGGTGGTGTTTATTTACACGATAATGCTGCTGCTAATTTCAGAATTCGAATGAGAGGCAAGAATTGGTGGTGGCCTCCAGTGTAATTGCCAATTAATGGAAAATATATATTTACGCAAATAATGAAAACGTGTCATAGCTTGAATTGCGACCATACTTACGCATAACCCTAAAGAAATAAGATATAACAGACGAGAATGAAGGAAACAAAGAAACTGCAACCCCTCAGGGCACAGGGAAACGCTCTTACGGAGGTCCCTCCAAAAGCTCTCTTCCGATAGAGATACCCTACGATGATGTACGGCACATAGTAATTGAGGGGGAAAACAAAGCAACAAGAATACTTAGGTTATGTTAAAGTATAACAATTTACAAATGCATAAAACGTAATGTGCATCTGCATTCAAACTGTGTTCAAAGATTTCATAAAAGAACGAATTAAGACTCCATATACCCACATCAAACAAAGTTTTTCATCACTCCGGTTCCAAAAATTCCTGAAGATGGACATTGACTGTGAATATTTCATCACAGATACAGTCCCTTTGAGTGTTCACAGATGCCACTAAACCCACCTAAAGATGTAAACAACCGTGCATCAGCAGCGTCTATTAGACGGAAGGAGTCCGATAGCCGAACAGTTCCAGTCATTCCACCAGGAAGGAGGTACACGGCTCGCGTTGTCTATAGTTCAACCATGCCTAGACAGTCAATATCGCGGTTCGATCGCGGCCGCATTGTTACTTTGTGGCAGGAAAGGCTCTCGACAACTGAAGTGTCCAGGTGTCTCTGAGTAAACCAGAAGAGATGTTGTTCGGACATGGAGGAGATACAGAGACACACGATCTGTCAATGACATGCCTCGCTTAGGCTGGCCAAGGGCTACTACTGCAGTGGTTGAGCCGGTCGGAGTGGCCGAGCGGTTCTAGGTGCTTCAGTCTGGCACCACGCGACTGCTACGGTCGCAGGTTCGAATCCTGTCTCGGGCATGGATGTGTATGATGTCCTTAGGTTAGTTAGGTTTAAGTAGTTCTAAGTTCTAGAGGACTTATGACCTCAGCTGTAAAGTCCCATGGTTCTCAGAGCCTGCAGTGGTTGACCACTATCTACGGATTATGGCTCGGAGGAACCCTGACAGCAACGGTACCATGTTGAATAATCCTTTTCGTGTAGCCACAGAACGTCGTATTATGACTCAAACTTGCCGCAATAGGCTGCATGATATCCAACTTCAATACCGACGTCCATGGCGAGGTCCATCTTTGCAAACATAACACCATGCAGCGCGGTAAAGATGGGCCCAAAAACAAGCCAAATGGACCGTTCAGGATTGGCATCAGGGACTCTTCACCGATGAGTGTCACATATGCCTTTAACCAGACAATCGTCGGAGACGTGTTTGGAGGCAACCCGCTCAGGCTGAACGCTTTAGACACACTGTCCGGCGAGTGCAGCAAGATGGAGGTTCACTGCTGTTACGGGGTGGCATTATGTGGAGCCGACGTACGCCGCTGATGATCATTAAAGGTGCCATAACGGCTGTACGTTACGTGAATGCCATCCTCCGACCAATAGTGCAACCATATAGGCAGCATATTTGTGAGGCGTTCGTCTTCATGGGCGACAATCCGCGCGGCCATCGTGCACGTCTTGTGAATGACTTTCTTCAGGATAACGACATCGTTCGGCTAGAGTGGCCAGCATCTTCTCCAGACATGAACTCATTCGAATTTGCCTGGGATAGAGTGAAAAGGGCTGTTTATGAACGATGTGACCTACCAACGACACTGAGAGATCTACTCCGAATCGCCGTTGAGGAGTGGGACAATCTGGGCCAACAGTGCCTTGATGAATTTGTGGATAGTATGCCACGACGAATACAGGCATGCATCAATGCAAGAGGGCGTGCTACTCGATATTAGATGTAACGGTGTGTACAGCAATCTGGACCATCACCTGTGAAGGTCTCAGTGAATGGTGGTACACCGTCCAATGTGTGGTTTTCATGAGAAATAAAAGGAGCGGAAATGATGTTTATGTTGATGTCTATTCCAATTTTCTGTACAAGTTCCGGAACTCTCGGAACCGAGGTGATGCAAAACTTTTTTTGATGTGTGTGGTTGCGTAAATGCAACATTTTTCTGTACTTTAATTAGGAGCTACATATTTCTTTTTTGTATACTTATATCTATATTAGTGTACAATTAGATCAAATAAACTTTTTAAAAAATGGTAATATTTTCATGCTTGGTCTTAAATGGGTTAACACGTTTTCGTGTCTAGTATTATGCCTCATCACAGACACATTACAGTGGCTTGTGGAGTATAAACGCAGATGTAGAACCGAAAGGTCTGCGCAGACGTTGCCCACTTACCGCCCATCACTGTCAGCACTCTGAGATCTCAGTAAATGTGCCGTTAATAGCCGAAAACTGACATGATGCCGAACGTGCACGATGTATCTCATGTCTGGCATTAAGTCTCAGTACAGAGTGCTGACCACGTTTGTCAGGTCATATTACTTGATCAGAGTGAGAGACGTGTCAGCATTGGGACCTGATTAATGCGGCCATGCTTGGAGGATTTCGATTACTGGGCTGTCCGTATCGCTAATCAGTAGCGTTGTCTGCTGTCGCTAGAGGGGCCGAAATACGCAGTGTGCAAATTCCGCTGTCCGACAAGTCGATATATGAATATCGCAAAACGCTTCTATAACGACGTCCAATAGGAGATCAGCCTGCTATCGCTGAAAATGGCGGTATCATTACTTTGACTAAAACATTAGTTTCGTACCACAGGCTGCCTAATTACAAGGTTAATTAACATTTTTACTAGTGGAAGATAAAAGTTTTTCTACCAGACAATAATAAACGTATAAATGAAAAGGATGATGACAAAACCGGAGCTCGATGAATCTGTCCTTCCGCACTTCATACATGCAATAATCGCACTGGTGTGAAAATGGTATAATTAAGCGATCGCGTGTCGAAAATTATTTCAGGTCGTTCGATTCTTTCATAAGTAGTATCTACATCTGCATCTACATGTACATACATACTCCGCAATCCACCATGCGGTGCGTGGTGGAGGGTACCTCGTACCACGACTAGCATCTTCTCTCCCTGTTCCAATCCCAAATAGAACGAGGGAAAATGACTGCCCATATGCGTCTGTACGAGCCCTAATCTCTCCTATTTTATCTTTGTGGTCTTTCCGCGAAATGTAATTTGCAGCAGTAAAATTGTACTGCAGTTAGCCTCAAATGCTGGTTCTCTAAATTTCCTCAGTAGCGATTCACGAAAAGAACGCCGTCATTCCTCCAGAGACTCCCACCGGAGTTCCTGAAGCATTTCCGTAACACTCGCGTGATGATCAAACCTACCAGTAACAAATCTAACAGCCTGCCTCTGAATTGCTGTTATGTCCTCCTTCAATCCGACCTGATAGGGGTCCCAAACGCTCGAGCAGTACTCAAGAAAAGGCCGTATTAGTGTTTTATAAGCGGTCTCCTTTACAGATGAACCACATCTTCCCAAAATTCTACCAATGAACCGAAGACGACTACCCGCCTTCCCCACAACTGCCATTACATGCTTGTCCCACTTCATATCGCTCTGCAATGCTACGCCCAAATATTTAATCGACGCGACTGTGTCTAGCGCTACACTACTAATGGAGTATTCAAACATTACGGGATTCTTTTTCCTATTCATCTGCATTAATTTGCATTTATCTGTAGAGTTAGCTGCCATTCTTTACACCAGATACAAATCCTGTCCAAGTCATCTTGTATCCTCCTACAGTCACTCAGCGACGACACCTTCCCGTACACCACAGCATCATCAGCAAAGAGCCGCACATTACTATCCATCCTATCCAAAAGATCATTTATGTAGATAGCGGACCTATCACACTTCCCTGGGGCACTCCAGATGATACCCTCACCTCCGATGAACACTCACCATCGAGGACAAAGTACTGTGGTTGTAGGTGAAAGTTTCATGAGCGGGGTAAATACTGTATTACATCATCGGCTACTAAGCTATATACAGCCTGGTTTATGACTGGGTTTTGGAACATTTGAGCACAATAACGTTCAAAAGAAACGAACCTAAAGACTGGTGTGCCTCATGGAAGTTTGCTTCAAGAAAGGGTAATAGGACCTCTTCCCATTGTAAATAACTGCTTACTCACACACAATTAGCAAAGTTATAAGGTTGTTCGCTGATAGTATTTCCACCTACAAGAATATATCGTGAGCCGTGATGGCTCGTCTAGAGTCGCTCCGTCGTTGGTTGCGCTGGTTCGCTGCCGCGTCGTGTGGCTATGTGACACTTTGGGGCCGGGAGGTAAGCTAAGCGAGGGGGAGTTGGCGTAACTGGGGTACGCGAGTTGACCGAGCGTGGGAGGACCGTTTACGAGGAAGTGTGCGCTATTGGGTGTTCTGCACACTGGTGGTAGCTCCACGAGCTGTGGTGGCTGGCAGCATTTTGCAGTGGTCGCTGTCCTGGTGGTCGCACAGTATTTTGGTTGCACGTTGGCCAACGTGTAGAACTGATTTTTGGTGCCTTCTATTTGTCCATAAAGCCGTATTTACGGAAAACGAAGCCAATCTTCTGGAAGCGAAGGTATTACTGTTCCGAACTCTGGATCCAAGCACTGTAAAAGCTTCCTTCTGCATTTCTATTGGCAGCGTGGTTGAGAGATGGCTTCAGATTGTATTTTAATTGACTGCTCTCACTTGCCTTGGCTCCTGCTATTTGTAATGTGACATTGTGAGCAACTTATTTTGAATTCGTGCATTTCTGTGTACTGACAGTTTATGGAAGGCTTAGTGAGTTCTAGTACTGCCCACGTGGACTGCTGAGTGTAAACTATGGTAGCATCACTGGACTATTGCTCTGATGGGTGTATATGACCTGTTATTTACTCGCGGGCTCACTGCTGGAACTATGGAAAACTGTAAGCTATTGAAACATGACTTGACCTGTTTTAGGTTCTGGAGTTTTGCGTGTAGCGTGCTGCGCAGCATTGCAGGTGTTGGTGTGTTAAATTTGTGACCTAGCTAACATTTTATTGAAAATTATATACTTAAGATTTTTGTAAATTTCTTGTGCTGCCTAGTCAGCAGAACAATTGCATTTCATGACGTTTGTAAACTTGTTCATACTTTTTAAGGTAGTAAGGACCAAGTACTTCGGGTATGTGCCTAAATTTGTGTCAGTCTCAAGCGTAGTGGCCTGGGGCAAGGTTTTGCTAAAGAAAATTTAATATTCATACTACAGTTCAAATTTCGCTTACCCTCTGTTTTCCCTCTTTGCATCTCGATTAATAACTTTTCGTATCGTAGTTTTGCCTCGCATCTTATTTTTTAATGTACTTGCTTGCGTGGGGCTAACTTGCATGCGTTGTTGAGACGGTCGCGCTGGACAGTCCCTACATCTGCGATCTGGAAGGGACACCTAGACTTCGGGCGACACACCTTGCTGTGTGTAATCATTCGAGAGGGACTCCGTTTGTGTATTGCGCCTGTTGCAACTAGTCCATGCAACTAATTGACAAAGTTGAGATGTTATTCATTGTGGTTGGAAACTGGCTTTGGGCCACAAACATTTCGTATAATAACTGAAACATATTTGTTTTTCAAGTTCCAATAAACTGATGGCTGTACTGTTTAATGTTCTTGCATCTGGTCTGTTACTGTCTTGATTGATACCTATACAGTCTAAGTCTTCCCTTAATTATATATTGTTGTGAGTCTTATTTCTCTAAGGCAGTATTATTACTAAAATGCTAATTATTCTCGTATTTTCAATCCAGTTCATTTTCTTAAAGGGTGCAATTTTTTATTCAGCTAGTTGTGCCTGAGGGGCTGACTCCAGATGGTAAATGAATCTGATTACTTTGTAGGAAAAAATTTAATTACACTTTTATTCTCAGTGTTAGTCAGCCTAATTCATGTTTTAAAGTAAGCCTCTTTTAACCGATTACTTCTTTAATAAAACTGTTGTTTAGTGAATGGTTATGATAAATAAATACTTCTCTTTGAAATTAAGCCGTGAACGCTGCTGAATAACTTTGGGGAAAAGTGAGTATTTCCGTAGAAATTTCTCGGGGCGTAATTTCTTCATTTCATATCGTTTTTGGAAAATCCTAAGGAAATGCAGAAAGAACCAATTTTTGAATACCGTTCGAAAACCTTCCCAAGCTATATTGATGGAAAGCTATAGACAAGGTTCAAAGAAGCACGCTGCGTCATAGATTCCTTAGCGTATGAATGTCACATAAATACTCAACAAATTTGCTGCACGATACGTCTCAAGAAAGAAGCACATCTCGTGGAGCCTTAATTACATCGATAGCCTACGTCCCAAGTCTAGTAAGGAAACACGTTTCTTCAATCGTACACTACTGATTCAAATCAATAGCGCAACAGGATGCCCATCAACTTTCTCAGCCAACGCGGTGGTTGCGCCAGACGATGGAGGAAGACGATTTGCGGTAAGGAGCACATATTTGGGTTCATCGGAGCCAACAGAATACGAGGGGCACTAAACGTAATGCACGACGGAGACCATTTATACTGATGGATCTGTTATTTGTACCTTGGGAGAATGTTAGGATATTTAATGATTTGTTGAATATTTTACATGAAGATAAAAGCTTTCTTCGAAACGTGTCGTGTGACTAGTGATTTTATCAATAACGTCATGTGGTTGAGCCAAATTTTAATAGTTCACTAATTGTTTATCTGACGAATTCATTACAGTCCTGCCTTTACTAATACATTAATGGCTTCACCATCGTCGGAGGACACGTCTGTAAAACCTAGTCCGTCAGTGGTGTCACATCTGTTCGCTATAACTTGCTAGCTTTCTTAGTATTCGAGTCTAGTGCGATGTTAATAGATCCCTGTTCTCAGCAGGTAACATACTCAAACTCTCATTTCTCGCATGGGTTTTATGTATACTACTTTTGCTTCTCTTTTAGCACGAGATAAGGCGTTGGGGTCCAGAAACTGTTCTGATATTTGAGACCTACGAGGAAACCCTAAGTCAACTCTTGATAATGTATTGGTGGTTCTTTCAAGTCCATGCCCGGTTTTGTTCATAATGTCTTCTGTAATGAAAACGTTGACGGGAGCGCATGAAGTTTTCCGAATTGCAACACTCGCGGCTACATTTACCCCTCCTCTTCCCTCTCTACACACACACACACACACACACACACACACACACACACACACACACATGTAAACACCTACTGTTAAACTCGGTCGCTTAAAGGACCAATTACACTAAAACTGTTGTAGATGGCCAACACAAGGTCGATGAATGTTTAACGAACACATCTGAAGTAATTCGCCGCTACAGACGGCAGCTTTACTGATATTAAATATTAGATTAGAAAAGATGATGCTCAAATTGTTCATCTGAAGCATAGCGTTTTGTGATAATTGTTGTTCTCGTCGTTACGCATATTATGAATTTTAGCTCTCTTCAACTAATATTATGAGCACTACTTTGCTTATCGGAAGACGTGAATGAATCACAATTTGTGTACAGTGGAATGCCAAAGTTCACGAAGTTTTTAAGTTTGGTTTGGAAGCACTCTACCGTAAACAATGATTCATCAGTCGGATTGTTTCCGTAGCATTGTAGAATAGTAATTAAGCTTACATAGTTCATTTGACAACAATGTATGTCCTTTCAATAATGTATTTAGACTGTTACTTTAATATGTGCTGAGATATTGAATAGTTGTGGTTTTCAGAACTATCTTGGTGAAGGGAAGATCGGAGAGTTTTTCAATTATTATAGAACTTCACGTAATACGTAAAACTTTTATAAACTGGGTTGCATGTTTTAATCCTTAATCAGTTCCTTATTCTGAATACGGTTTCGCTGTGACTGTTTTCACAGGTGGATTAAGGTACTGATGTCATTCCACGGAAAAAAGACCAGAATATCGACTCTTTTGTCACACTGTCATTGTAGTCAGCGAGATATTGCTCATATGGAATGTCTTTCACAGTCCACAGTTCAAAATGTAAGCAAAAACCGAAAAATAATGTCTCGATAGGCAGCGGAAAGGTAAATGCGTCGAAAACGCATTATATCCTATAGAAGAAGCTTATAAATAACACGAATGGTATTGGAAAATCAAAGAAAACCTTTACGGGTGATTAACAACATATTAGAGGCTGTATCTACCGCTACCCTGCAGTGAAGATTCAATGGAATGGGGCTGCGATGGTGTCATGATGTCAGGAAACCGAAACGTAGTCCAATAATGATACAAAAACGACTATAATGGGACAAAAAGTACAAAACCTGCACCGTCGATAACTGGGATGAGAAAAATAAACTACAATATCCTACTACTAATTATTTTAAGGTAACAGAGACTTACAAATGTTACATGTGGTTTTAATTCAGGTTTGCTTCTCTGACGAAAGAAATATCCAAATTCTGCAAAACAAAGCGGAATTTGTGAGACGCAGGAGCCATTAAAAATTTTACGAAGATTTCATAGTCCAACGAGGCAAGCAACGTCTATCAGTAACGGTCTGGTCTGTAATAAGTAGCAAAGTAAAACGATGTATTTTATTGTGAAAGATCAACATACTTCAGTACTGGAAACTCGACTTGTACCCAAGTGCAGGAAGGGTTTCCCGGAAGAATTACGTCTGTATGTAAGATTCTGTATCATACCGCAAGAAAAAGAGCATAGCACAGGATACTTGAATTGGAGAATATATCGAAGAAATGGATTGTGAGTATGCCAAAGAGAAATAAAGATTTGAGCACTGCTTAAAGAGGACGTACCAAATACTCAAAACTTGTCCATCTTCGTGATTTTCAGTAAAATTTTGTGTTTTAAATACTTTTTTTACTCTAAAATAATTTAGTGAGTTCACAGAAATCCAATATTAATTACACACAAAATTCACGTACATGAATATATGGGAGAATATAGTTGCATAATAAAACCGCAGAGTCCTTTCAGCGAGTATAATAATTTCGCAGCTCACTGTAGTTCCACGAACTTCTCTTTAGGATACGGCATTTTCTTGGCGACTCAGTCGGCTGGCGTACTTCCATTTGTGTGATCGACAGGCGGTGGAAGGCGTCCGCGGCTGGAGTTTCCCCAGGGTTTCCTCATTACGGAATAGCTCTAGGCGGGGCCCCACCTGCAGAGCTGTAGATGCAGGCAACGTCCTCTTCTCTTCTCTTGTTGGATTATCAAAAGCTGACACACAGCAAGGAACTTTATTTACCCCTCCCATAGAGTCACGCCTCTCTACTACGACGACAGAGCGGCTTTCACCACCAGAACTTCCAGACTTGACAACGATACTTTCTATCCGCGCACTAGAACCACAAGAGTACAGAATCTCCTTATTGTTTAGATAAAAGACGAGTCCTGTCGACAATATTGGAACTTATATAGCTTGAAGACGGAACTTCGGGTTTAGCAGGAGAAGTCACAAGGGCCATATGTGTTGGACTACTGGAGCCAGCTTGGGAGACATACAGAGATAAATCATGTGCCTTGGCTACAAGAGTACACACGAGCGTCTCAAGAGGCCTATGAAAATAAGGGATAAGTTGTTTGACAGAATTAATGAGGCAGAGGCCGTAGACAGTAAAGCTAAATTAGGTGGCAAAATTATTGAAAGAATGTACTTCGGCAGTAGAGAGAAGAACACAAGCTCCAAGAGAGAAAGAGAGGTGAGTTTGTGATGGGGGCTATAATACGTCGCTATAAGCCAGTGGAAGGCTTAAGACGAATTCGACAGCCTTATAGTGAAGGACTCCCTAGCCCTTCCCCACAGCCTGTGAAAGATAACTGAAGAATGACAAACCAGTACAGCCAATAGGAGAAGTGAAGTCTTAGACACTACATCCTGTCAGGGACTGCCGGCCGGAGTGGCCGAGTGGTTCTAGGCGCTACAGTCTGGAACCGCGCGACCGCTACGGTCGCAGGTTCGAATCCTGCCTCGGGCATGGATGTGTGTGATGTCCTTAGGTTAGGTTTAAGAAGTTCTAAGTTCTAGGTGACTGGTGCCTCAGAAGTTAAGTCCCATAGAGCTCAGAGCCTTTTGAACCATTTTTTTGTCAGAGACTGTCTAGGTTTAAGGGAGAAGTTGAACAAAATGCCAGTAAACCAGCGAACAAATGGAAGCAGACGAGTCAGTGGAGACTCGGTGACAGATTGGGATAGGCGCGAGAAGCGGTCGCGGACGGAGGTAGAGGGAGTGCTGGGCTAATGTTGTTTGGTCGGAAGTACATACTGCAAGGCTATATCGGTCTTAAAAAATGGTTCAAATGACTCTGAGCACTATGGGACTTAACATGTGAGGTCATCAGTCCCCTAGAACTTAGAACTACTTAAACCTAACTAGCCTAAGGACATCACACACATCCACGCCCGAGGCAGGATTCGAACCTGCGACCGTAGCAGTGGCGCGGTTCCGGGTGAAGCGCTTAGAACCGCTCGACCACCGCGGCCGGTATATGGGTCTTAGCTTCAGACAAGTGTTTCAGTTAGCAGGCGGTACAGTGATAGACGGTCACTGTCTCAGTGCAAGGGCTTGACTAGCGTAGAGACACCTCAGCTAGGAAGGTCAGTTTGTACTAAAGATCCGAAACAAACTAGTTCTTGTGAGTGTTTATTCTCTTCGTCATCCTCCCATCTACTGCATCCCCGTAAGGGAATTTACGTCAGAAAACCAAGTCTCCCTCTCACTTCGGTCAGCCGACTGAATTCTCCAACCCTGTCGCTCAATTCCTGGCAAAACGCACCCTAGCGACGCGACAGTGCTGCATAGACTTATTGAAACATGTGTTTGATGGATGTTGTGCGAGTGAAAAAATGAGCTAAACAACTGCTCAACTGCTGCACTTTGGCCTATACCCCCCCCCCCCCCCCCCCCACATCCACCGGCACACACGCTTTCTCCCACTGCCTCCTTGCTAATACTAATGGTTTCAAGGGAGAGACCATTACTGTACAAAACAAAATTCGAGTGGATTTAGTAAGAACTTGCTTATTTACTACATACAAATACTGTTCTCATGTTACAAAACTACTTATCAACTAGTAAACGACAGTAAACCAAAATACATCAGAATCACTTTATCGAATAAGTGGGGTAGTACACGTGTGTACATCAGAACGGAAATCATAAATGGCTAGGTTTAATTCGTCCGCAGCACATTCAGCTGTTAAGAGAAGAAAGAGATATTTGCAGAATGAAACGTTAAACCGTTTAGTCAAGGCGGTACAAGTCCTCTTTCCCATGCTAAATTTCTAATGTTCATGGCCCACTATCTCATAGATAGAAAATTGAAATTTCTATATTACTACAGTGTCGTCATTCCGCTCATCTTCAAACATGAGTACAGCATTAATACGAAGGGTTTTATAGTAATTTTACTCAACATATACATTTCTATTACAATTTGGCCAACGGTAATCTACAGGAACCGAGATAAATAAGTGAGTATAAACGCAATGCTTTGCTGATGGTTGTGGAGAAGCTGCAAAAGTTTCAAAGGAATAGGTTCAACAGCTTCTGTCGAATAGGTCATTTAGATTGAAAATGAGCAAGCTGACAACATTTTGTTGAGAGAGGAACAGCAACCTTTTTAATCTTTCATTTATCGTTTTTTACCAACCTGTCACAGTTGGAGCACATGTGTTTGGCGACTAATTTCGAACCAGCTTCTGCAGTCTCAATCATGTCCTATTGAGGCTGCACTGAAAGTGCCTGATCTTCATAAAAAAACATCAAAATGACGATAGATCCTTCGTAAAATGTTCATAGATGAGTATTGCAATCAACAAGTGCCTCTGAGCAAGTAAGAAACAAACCCAGCGAAATCACAGACACTAATTGGATATGACATAGCTTTTTCCTTAACTGGTGTGTCTTCGGTCTCAAATGCACCACCGCAGTAAATTTCATTTAATATGAGCTAAATTTATCAACTCCACAATTATATCTACATCTATATAATTTTGAGCGCAAACCTAATCGATAATGCTAAGATATACTTTCTCCTTCGGAGCATTGATGGTGGGAGAAAAGAAAACGGCATTGGGGACCAAGGGTGGCGTACAGCATTACTATATCAGAAGCAAGAACTTGGGAACTTACTGTTGAAGAAACATTCGTTCAAATGTATAAATGTACTGTTTTGATAGGGAATGTTAAATCATTTGTTAAAACAAATAGCCTTAATGGCTAAAATAGTGTAATTTAAATTGAATACTGCCCGGTCTAGTAATTTGGGAAGTCTTTTATTGGATTACTAGTTAAGAAAGTTACGTTATTTATCTCGTTCACTTATCTTGCTGTTACAGTCTTGCAAGCAGTTTGGTCGATCTATTTTTATAATCTTTTTCCAACACTATCGCTTGAGTTTCTGGAATCATGTTCGCGGTAACACTTGCTGAGCTAGCGCTTAGTGACTCCAGAAGACAGAAGATTTCTCTGAAGGCAGATTACCGCAGCCGGTTCGAAAACAAGTTTTAAAGCAGTAATATTGTGTTCACTCTGAAGCTCTGCAGATCACATATTACGATACACCATGCTATCTGTTAAAATGTTCTTTGTTTTAAACAAGTTGTACTAATCTTGATCAAGTGTAATATACGATAACAGATTCAAGCAACAGTGGCGTAGTTGTATTGCCAGATGAATATCATAAGAATATGTACGTGGGACGACTGTACAGTTTTTGAGATTTGTCAATGCGGATAGTCAAGCTGAACAATCTATTTTACGTCTTTTTTGACAGTATGTATAGTGTTCTAGGGACTCAACAGCCAGAAATTGATTGTTACGGTGTGCTGAGGTTTCGGGGATAGAGAAGAAAAGAGAAACTGTTGTATGAAATCATTTCTGAAGAATATTGTTTTTTCTTTCAATTGTAATATTCAACAAGGATGACTTGACGGTGGAGAGAACTCTTAAGCCGTCTGAGAGCTGTGTTGCTGTAGTATAATAGTGGATTCTTTTCCTACTATGAATAAAAACCGGAAAGAATGCACCTTACAAAAGCCTTTTCCTCAGGCACCCGCAGCTAAATTACACTCCTCGTCTTCTTGGCAGTTTCCAGTTGAAGACTAAGTGGGACTGCCGAAGTTTTAATACACACCGGCAGTCGTCGGCACTTCGCAACGGATTCTGCAGAAAGTCTTATGCAGAGCTATCTCCTGAAGAACAATGGCTTTCTTCGAGGGAAATTGGCTTTTCTTTGTGCGCAGTACTTTCCCCTGAAATACGGCCTGGATTGCACGGACTCCATTGTGCAGCTTAACGGCTGCCCAGGAAGTTGTCGGCCGAGCAGCGCTAACTACAGTTTCTCCCGCCTTCTCCCCATTCCGCGATCCGACGCTTCCACCGGTTCCAATCGGGCACGAAAGTTGTAGGGTACGATAGGCGCCATCGTGGTGCAGCCTGCAATATTCGCGAACGGAAAGAATGGCCCGCCGTCCTGAGCTGCAACCTGCCGGCATTACTCTCCCGCTGAGTTTATCGACACATTCGTTCCCGACAAGGGACGGCCTTGAGTTGAAATATACATCGGGTTCTTGCTTACCATTAGAGGACACAGTGCAACCGTCCAAGATCCGCGACAACTTATTGAACACTGAAATGATGTCAAAGAAATAAATGGAATAGTAGTAACCTACGTAATTCAGGTTGCTAGGAAGTCCTTTATTTATAAGATAGTAAAGATTGGCACAGTCATACTTTACGTACAGGGCTGAGAAAAACCAGGTATTGTTTTTAAATAAAGCAACTCACTGTGTAAAATTGGGTTTTTAGGAGTTTTCTTGCTTTTTTCGTATTGACGATTAAATAGTTCATTTTAGATTACTGTAATTAATGCATTCAAAGCACTAACCCATTCTTATAACTACTTTATTAGTGTGTCATTTCTCGCCCTGCAACCACAGCATCGATTGCCAGAATCTTCTCCACTAACGGGCTTGTTTGGTCAAATTAAGAAATAATTTAGGAGAGAAAAGACCTAAGAAATTAGTGAAGATCTATAAATTACTGCACGCTTCCAAAATGAAGTAAATTGTACTTTACAGTCTTTAGATTCTAGATCAAGTTAAATATTTTTTCTGGCAGTTTAAACGTTATTTAACTGTGTTTCTTATATTGAAGCAAAAGTGGACACAAAATATTAATAATATAAATTCTTGTGACAGTAAATAGTCGTCTTCCATAAAAATGATAGCTCTTTTTAATTAGTGCAAGGCTAACTAAGAAACATTTTGTACGTTAATTAAATTTCTGTATTACTCGTAAATATATTTGGGAATCATTGGTTTCTTGCCGTTTTTCAATATTAAAAAATACGCACAGGTTTTTTGGGTAGGATTATATTATAAAAATCCTGGTTATGTAAGAAATAATTTACGAGAGGCAGGCAACTCAATGTTTCACAATGATGGGGATAATTTAGTTATTCTTATTCGTGTGCTAATTAATGATACTTATCGGTCAATTACAAATTGTGAATATTTTACCATTCATTTCCTGCAGCACACAATAAATTGACAACGGTGGAAGGTCAGTTTTAAGCAGTTCTTGATATATTGGCGAATTTCGGTAGAAGTTGCGTTGCTTATGTCAGTCCATGTTTACCAAGTTCGTGATGGAAACGAGAAAGACAATTCGCGAGGATTTCTGAAAATGAAGAACCTTTGAAAATCGAATAGAAGTGCGAGAGCTAGGAAGTCGTTTCTGATTCGTCTGGAGTGTAGCCTCGTACGGAAGTAAAATGAGGACTATAAACGGTTCAGACAAGAAGGGATCAACATCTTTTTAAATGTATTGCTATGGAAAATTTATGAAGATCAGGAGGGTAGCTCGAGTAAGTAATCAACATGTACTGAACTTAAGTGGGGAAAAGAGAAATTCAAAGCTCATCCTGACTGAAAGAAGAGATCGATTGGTAGGACACATCTTGAGGCGTCACGGAATTGTTAATCTGGTAATGGGGCGAATTGACGGAAGGGGGACAGTAAAACTGCACAGGGAGACCAAGGATTGAATGTGGTAACCCAGTAAGCAGGTTCAAAAGGATGTAGCTTGCAATAGTAGAGATCTGCACAGGGTAGACTAGCGTGGAGAACTACATCAATGTTATCTTCTGATGAAGACCTCAACAACAACAGGAACAGCAACACCAACATCAAGGGAGATTTCAGAAGTAAATTCGCGCAGTAGAAGACAGCTATATTCAACAAAAGAGCTCTTATGATATTAGTTGCTGGTATTGACATCACAAAAAGTTCCTGTAACGGCCGTCAGGAGAGTTCCTTAAAAGGAGATGAGAAATAGAGTACGGGAAATACGGAGAGCAGATACACTACTGGACGCATTCGAAAAAATTAGAAAGCAAGCGAACCAATAAAATACGAAACGAGAAAGTAGGCCTACTAAAAAATTAGATAAAGAAAAAGTCTGTGTAAGATCATTATCATAAGAAAGCCAAGTCGAGAAACAGCTAAACCTGCCGCCAGATGGATATATAGAGAGGTAAAACAAACAGGGGTGCAAAAAGACTAGCATATGACAAACTGGTTGTAAAGTATCACAAAAAGATTATCCCAACGTAGGGAAAGATGGACAACATAAAACCAGACGTATATATATCCACACTTCTTCTACACGCTTCTGTTTCTCAATCAATTAATAATCAAATTTATAATGATATTTGATCTGCAGATTTCGATGACTATTTTATCGTAGTACCATGACCAGTCTAGTTATCGGAGAAAGTGCGATTGAGATTTCATCTCGAACATGTCTGAAAAATGAGACTCCACTAGAATGAAAGTACGTTTCACTCTAGACGGCAATCTAAGGTTATCTAATTACTCGTATTCGTTTCTCCACAATGGCAGTCGCGCAGCTGTCTCCGACAAACGCAAACCCAAATATACACAACAAAATCAGCACACTACGTGCCATCCGCTTTATGGAGCAACATAAAGTAAAACTGTACGAACCAGAGAGATGTGGCGCCTTGTGAAGGATACTTCTGTCCTGAGCCACAGGTGTATACTAAAGTTTCGACCAGCTAGTTCCACATCAGATCGTGGAAAAAACGCTCAATGGCATGAAACGCTGTTTCCTTTTATTAACAAGCAATGGCGACTCTCACTTTTAGAGGACCTTTATATTGTTTGAATCTAAACTGATCTTAGATCATCATCGTTATGAGCTTCCTTTATATCCATCTGTGTGTCGATTTCGTCACAAATTTAAAAGTGTGTCCCGTGTGACTAATTATCTGATGGACATTCTGAGAAGTTTCTTCATTAAATTAAGGTTTACGTTTGACACTACAAGATTTTTTTTCCAACGAGAAATACCTTCTTACCCTTGCTACTCTGCTCCTTATATCTTTCTTCTTTTGCTCTTCACGCATTATTTTGCTTCCAAAGCAGCAGAATGCTTTAATTTCGTCCGCTATTAGTCCTGACCTATCATAAGTTTATCGCTAATCACATTTCAGAAGCATCCAATTCCTTTTATCTTTCTTTGGTTTACTCTCAGACCATATTCTGAGCTCATTAGATTTTTAGCTCTGTTAAAAATATCCTGCATGTCATTTTTCTTTCACTGAGGGCAGCAATCTTTTCATTTACATCCCTTCAATGTAAACTTAAACTCTACTTCTGATCCATTCCTTCATTTCTAGAAATGATTCTTGCATGTACTGGTAGAACAGTAGAGGAGAAAGAGTGTAACCTTGCCTCAAACCACTTTTGGTAAGTTCAGTCTGTTTGGCCTTCCATTCTTTTTGTTCTCTTTTGATTCTTGTGCATATTCTATATTATGTGTCTTTCCGAGTAGCTTGCACCGGTTGTCCAGTGAACTTCATTTTGCTTCATTTATGTTTTTGAACACTTCTAGTAAGTCGGGAAACCCTAAGAAGTTTTGTGGATCATTCTGAAGTCATCGTCTTCGTCATCGAGACTGGGTCTTTTAGCCTTTTCCACTGCAAATTATTTAGTGCATCTCTTTAAGAGACGCTCAAGGCTCCTCTTTCGTATGGAATTATGTAGTATTGTACTTTTAGTTTTCCTGTTATTAGACATACATTGGACATATTCTATGAAGACCAGTTTCAATTTTTCAGTTATAGTTGTAATGGGTTCAACATTTAGCCCTTGTCTCATATCAGAGTTTCTTTTATGGGATAGCAATGAATATCCCGCTACGAAGCGGAAGAACTTCAGATTTGATGATTTGATTCATCGTACTTGATCTTATTTTAGGGTCCAAAATTCACTACCACACAGCAGCAAAGGCTAGGCTATTACTTTTTAAAGTCTAACTATCGTTTATTTGTTTGTAATGTTTCAATGTGCGTGATATGGTTCCACGAGAAACACTGAATCTCGTCTATTTTAGCTCTACTTGGGAAATTTAAAACTGTACTGTAGATATTTAATCTCTCTTTCTTGGTCAATTAATTGTCCATCTATAAAAAATGTGGCTCTTACTGGTTCCAATCCTTGAAGTGTTGCTTTATTTGTCGATACTGTCATTCCGTTTGCAGCGGCAGTTTGACTCAGCTCACTTTCTGCAGTTTGAAACTGTTCTTCGGATTGTTCTATCATAGGCCGATCATCAGGAAATAGCTGCGCTATGAAATTATCACTTCCTAATTTATCGCTCATTATAATCACCATTTACAGCTGATATCGCCAATATAACCATTGAAAAGTGTGAGGTACAACTGACAGCATTGTCTGACTTCGTGATTGATACTGTCAGATTCTGTCCCACTCCTTACGGTACAGCACAGAACCCACTGTTTTTTATTTTTGTATAAGGACTGACATGCCGTATCTTGGATATCGCATTTCCTTTAGTGATCTCCATTATAGCTTCCGTTTTACATAGTCAAACGCATTTTCATAAGGTAATATAAATTCTCTTGTTTTCCCAGTTTCTTGCGCCAAGGTGAAAGTGCAAGCGTAACATGTTCTACCTTCTCTTAAAGCATGTTTCATCTCTAACATAATTGCTCCCACTATAGGTATTAATCTGTTGTTTATTATTTGAGAGCATTGTTTGCAACAGAAATCTTGCAGACTTATTTCTCAGGAATTTGCGCGTTATGATTTATCTCCTTTCTTGTAAATAGGACGTAACAAAGCTTCATCCCATTCATTTAGCATATGTCCACTCAGCAAACAAGAACCTCTGAAATTTAAAAATCCATACTTTAGTTGGTCATACACATATTTTACCCACCTGATGTTTATATAATGAGTACCTGGCTACTTTTTGCTTTTTGTTTTTCGGATCTCTTCTTGCAGTTCTTCCGCTGTTACCACATCTGCAGAGTCATTGGAATTGGTATTTACTTCTAATTCTTCTTCATTATCAGTCCATAAATATTTAAAGTACCGGTTGGTCATAATTAAAGTGCAGATACTTACGAAGGTCCGGTGTGGTCAGTAATTATCGTATGGCAGCGAAACTTGGTAGATATCAGTTTACACAGGAAAAAAAATAATTCCAGTTTTGGCCACCAGTTGGAAATATGGCCCTGTACAGCATCATCAAGTTGTGTAAGCAGCGATTACCAATAAAATCATTATTATGTCTTTCTCACTTGCTTAACTTTTTCTCCACTTATCCGGTTCGTAATCCATTACGTATGCGAACATATGTATACGTCTTTCTTGCATTCGCCGCGCCAGATTTGCACATGATGGCCAAAATTGGAACAATTTTTTTTCCAGCGGTCCCGCATTAACGAATTAGAATATCTACCAAGTTTCGCAGCCTTTCGATAGTTACAGTCCTCACTAGACCTCTGTGAGTAGTCCACTAAGCAAACGTCTGTTAATTTAACTGTTATTATACTTAGTACTTAGTTGTACAGTCCTTGTCTGTTATAATGCTTTAAATGCATATTTCCTTGCGTCTTGCCAGTGTCAAAAACAACGTCAGAAGCACTTCCTTGGTATCTATATATAGACCAAAGCGCTCCTCGGTTTCCTTCCGATTTTGTACTATTTTTGGCAGTAACTTTAATGTAAGAGAGTGTGTGATAGTTCTCGCATATTTATACCTGTGAAATGTTACTATGCGCACGATATTCATCCGAAAGCCTCCTAGATGCTTCACACTAATCTGGACAACCTTTGGTTGTCCTTCCCTCTAGAAGATTACACTTACAAAAATACTGCCTGCGAAAGTGCCAGTATGAGGAAGATATTAGAACTGGGCCGTAGGCCCCATAGAGAACTCACGAAAGTGGTGATTCAGACAAAGGCAGCTTTCTCAGCTAGCAGTGGTCTCTCGGGAAGTTGCTCCGATAGAGACGTGGCAGTGAGCGAGAAAGAGAGCGACAGCTACTTGCCGCTGGCTGGCTCCCCGCCGCCCCCTCATCCGACCAACCCAACCCCCTTCCGCTCCTATTTTCCTCTTCCCGCGGGCACCATCTGCAGACTGGCGGCGCGGCGTCGCGGCGCGTCCGGACGGCGCGCTGTGTTCCTCGGCTTCGGCGTTCCGCTTTTATGGCCTCACAGGCGAGAGCGCTGCACCATTCCGCAGGCTGTGCTACGGCGGCTCTCAAACTTTTACTCTCCGCCTAATGGATCACCACATGGCCGCTCCCGTCTCAGAGTCTACAAACACGTACAGAAGGGGGGACGAGATGTAAGTCACAGAGAGAACGAGGCGCGGCGGTTCCTACACCGCCCGACATAGAAACGCTCGTGCTGCCTCAAAAATTTTTTTTTGAAGTGATACCAATATTTCCGCCTGACATTAATGGTTTTCTACCTACATTGACGCCAAGACAGCACTGAGCCTCACTGTGGCGTTTAAACTTAAGTCGCAATTATTTCCATCTTCTCTACATCTACATCTATACTCCGCAAGCCTTATTACGGCATGTGGTAGAGGGTACTTCTGATAGCATTATGTGTTCCCTCTTACCCGTTTCTTTCGCGCATGGCGCATGAGAAGAATGACATCGGTAAATCTCTACATTAGATCTCATTTCGCAGATCTTCTTTTTCTGATCATTTTGCGATATGTCTGTGGAATTAATATGTTGTTAAACTTTTCCGGAAAGTACTCTCTCTGATAAACCTTTTCGTGAGGCACATCACCTCTCATTGAGGGTCTGCCACTGGAACTAGATGAGCCTCTCTCTAATGCTCCGATTAAAATGTCCCGTGACGGAACGATCAACTCTTCGTTTAACGGGAGCTATTTGGAAAATAAGGTGCAATTGGTCGCGAAATGGAAGCCACTGAGAAAATCCGATGAAGTTCTGCACAGGTACGTTTGGCAGTGTCTCCAGCAAACCTGTCGAGCGCGTCATGTCGCTCTTTTCAATGGTTCAAATGGCTCTGAGCACTATGGGACTTAACTTCTAAGATCATCAGTCCCCTAGAACTTAGAACTACTTAAACCTAACTAACCTAAGTATATCACATACATCCATGCCCGAGGCAGGATTCGAATCTGCGACCGTAGAGGTCGCGCGGTTCCAGACTGTAGCGCCTAGAACCGCTCGGCCACCCCGGCCGGCGCTCTTTCCAATTCTGAGCGCACAGTGAGCAGGTGGAAAGGACTAGAAAATGATGTCTTCCGTCGTGTATGTGGGCCTGCCTGGTGTAAGATTTCGCCTGATGTCATGCAGTCCATGTAACAAAACTGTCACGCGATTACTTCTTCTTGACAATTTTCGTCCGCACTCTACATCTACATCAACGTGATGACTCTGCTACTCACAATAAAGTGCCTGGCAGAGGGTTCGATGAACCACCTTTAGCCGAGCGGTCTACGGCGCTGCAGTCATGGACTGTGCGGCTGGTCCCGGCGGAGGTTCGAGTCCTCCCTCGGGCATGGGTGTGTGTTTGTCTTTAGGATAATTTAGGTTAAGTAGTGTGTAAGCGTACGGACTGATGACCTTAGCAGATAAGTCCCATAAAATTTCACACACATTTGAACGTTTTGACTCACCTTTCAGCTCTCTCTCTCTCTCTCTGTCGTTCCACTCTCGAATGGCGCGCGGCAAAAACGAGCTCTTAAATTTTTCTGTGCAAGCCCTGATTTCTCTTATTTTATTGTGATGATCATTTCTCCCTATGTAGTGGGTGCCAACAGAATGTTTTCGCAATTGGAGGGGAAAACTGGTGATTGAAATTTCATGAGAAGATCCAATCGCAACACCAAACACCTTTGTTTTAATGACTGCCACTCCAATTCACGTATCATGTCTGTGGCACTATCTCCACTACTTCGCGGTAATACAAAGCGAGCTGCCCATCTTTGTACTTTTTGGAGGTCATCCGTCAGTCCCATCTGCTGCAGATCCCACACCGCATAGCAATACTCCAGAATAAGGCGGACAAGCGTGGTGTAAGCAGTCTCTTTAGTAGACCTATTGCACCTTCTAAGTGTTCTGCCAATGAATCACAGTCTTTAGTTGGCTCTACTCACAACATTATCTATGTGATCGTTCCAATTTATGGCATTTGTAACTGTAATCCCTAAGTACTTAGTTGAATTTACAGCCTTCAGATTTGTGTGACTTCTCACGTAATCGAAATTTAGCGGATTTCCTTTAGTACTCACGTGAATAACTTCACACTTTTCTTGATTCAGGGTAAATTGCCACTTTTCACACCATATAGATATCTTATCTGAATCATTTTGCAATTCGTTTTGGTCATCTGATGAGTTTACAAGACGGTAAATGACAGCATCATGTGCAAGCAATCCAAGACGGCTACTCAGATTGTCTCCTATGTCGTTAATATAGATCAGGAACAACAGAGAGCCTATAACACTTCCTTGGGGAATGCCGGTTATTATTTCTTTTTTAGTTGATGACTTTCCGTCTATTACTACGAACTGTGACCTTTCTGACAGGAAATCACAAATCCAGTCGCACAACGGAGGCGATATTCCATAGGCACACAATTTGGATAGAAGACGCTTGTGAGGAACGGTGTCCTTCTGGAAATCTAAAAATATGGAAACAATTTGACATCCCCTGTCGATATCATTCATAACTTCATGAGTATAAAGAGCTAGTTGTGTTTCGCATGAACGATATTTTCTGAATCCGTGCTGTCTTCGTGTCAATAAATCGTTTTCTTCGAGGTACTTCATAATGTTCGAATTCAGTATATCTTCCAAAACCCTACTGAAAATCGACGTTAGAGATATGGGCTTGTAATTCAACGGATTACTCCAACTTCCCTTTTTGGGGATCTTTCTGTGGCGAGCGGTTGTATGTAATTGCTACATATGGAGCTATTGTAGCAGCATGCTCTGAGAGGAACCTGACTGGTATACAATCTGGACCGGAACCCTTACTTTTATTGATTTAAGCTGCTTTACGACACCGAGGATATCAACGTTTCTCATCTTGGCAGTTGTTCTTGACTGGAATTCATCAACATTTACGTCTTCTTTGGTGAAGTGGAAAATGAAGATGCCCCTGCAGCCTTTTCTATGGGATGCTTGGTAACCCACGATATACTGCGTAATTGGCTCCCCCTGAGTTTCGGCTCTGCTCACAGGAACCGCTGGCCATAAAGACAACATTTTGTCACAGCGAGAGGAGCAGACCAGCGTAGAGAATTGTCGAGAAGCACAGGCGGCTGCCTTCTTCGGCGCAGAACAGATACAACACTAGGACAGATGTCTTAGTCGGAGCGGCGACTTTATAGAGAAGTACCTGGAAAGTCTAGCAAACTGTTGTGAATAAAACCGTAAGGACGAACATAGCGCCTTGAGTTCACAAAACCTGTTTTTGCGGAATCCGTGTTGGTTTTCGAAGAGGACAATTTCGTTTTCCAAAATCGTCACCACACATGAGCGCAAAACACAATCAATAATTCCGCAGCAGATAGACGACAGCAATAAAGGCTTAGAATTCTGTCCCTCTACGTTAAGAACTAGGAATGACCTGCGATTGTTTCCAGTTGCTACTTACCCTATGTTGCAACTGATACAGGTTGGAGAAAATAAATGTGGCCTGGAGAACAGACTGCCAGGATACAAAGAAACACGGCAAAGGGGAGGAATTACATTACTAACATGACTATATCAAATGTTGAATGTGATCACCATTCATCTCTTGGCAATTGGTCAGCGAATTGCTGGAGGCAGACCGAAGCTAGACTGCTAGAATTGCTGCAATTTCATCGGAAATGTTCTGCTGCAGTTCTTGAAGACTATGAGGGTTTTTCCAACACACATTAGATAACAGGGCTCCACACACACTGACATATCAGATGGCCTGGCTGGCCAACTAGGGCCGCGAACATATTGACCTCTGCTGATAAATGTGTCAGGCGTGAAGATTGTGTAAGTGTGCCCCAAGGTTCGGCCGGCTGTGTGGGTAGCTGTTCCATCCAGTTCCAGGAAGTAACTGTAGCTCTCCTCCTCCTCCATTAATGCTGCTACAAATGGTTTCAAAGCGTTGGCAATGTAACGAGCCGGAGTCAGTGTCGGATGACAGGAGACGGGACCAATAATGCGGCGTACAGACGTTTCACATCAAAGCCCAACCTTCTGATCATCTAATGGTGTTTCGTGGAAGTTATGTAGATTCTCCGCTGCCCAGAACCTGTGATTCTGTGAGCTGACGTATCCACTCGGGTGAAACCAGGCTTCATCTGACATAAATAACAGGTCCATGTCCAAGCCATTCATTGTTATCTCAGTAAACAGCCACTCACAAAACTGGAGACGCTGAGGAACATCTGCTGGTTTGAACCACTTCCTTGTCGGACTGAAACCGATGTCCACGGATGATGTTCCATCCGACAGCATTCTACAGCCGGAAGCCAAACGGCAAAATCAAGAATGGAAACATCCCACATCTTTCCCCCCCCCCCCCAAAAAAAAAAAAAAAAGAAAAAACCTAAGGCCTTCCAGAATGAAATCTTCACTCTGCAGTGTACACTAAAGTAAAACTTCCTTACAGATTAAAACTGTGTGCCAGACCGAGACTGCAACTCGGGTCCTTTGCCTTTCGTTGGAAAGTGCTCTGTCGAAAGGCAAAGGTCCCGAGTGCGAGTCTCCCTCTACCACACAATTTTAATCTGTCGGGTAGTTTCACGATAAGTTTCATCTTTGACTGCAGGGAACTTCTCCTGGTCGAGTTCCTCGAGTGTGGAACCTCGATCAATGCGCAGTACTATGAAGACACTTTGCAGAAACTGTGACGCACAATAAATTCACAGCGCCCATTGATGCTGTCGGACAGAATCATCCTATCGGACGATAACGACAGCCCCCACAGTGCCAATTGGACGAAGGGAACGCTTCATCGATTTGAATGAGAAACACTGCAACATCCTCAGTCTAGTACAGGTCTTGCACTGCATGATTTTCACATCTTTAACGACCTGAAGAAAGACATGCGTAGATGTTGTTTTGAGCTGGACGAGGAAGTGCGAGAGTGAGTGCGGCTGTGGATCCTCAACAGCCGTGCGTATCGCTCCACTTGTGGTGTTGGAATATGCACTTGTTGCTGTTACTGTCTCCCTCTTCCTCAGGCGCACGGTGCTGCCACTCTTGCAGAGGCTTCACTCTGCCCGGTAATACGAAAACAGTCCATGGAGTGCCAGTGTGTGCTCTGCACGGCTTTATGTTCGCAGTAGTCCTCGTCACTCAATAACCTAGCAGATCGCGTAACAGGGCGCGTTCGGAAAGCGTTCCGGAGCGTACTTCGGAATGCACGTGCACGCGGGGATTCTGTTAACAGCGATCGTTACGCCACGTCCAACAGCTCCCCGCGTTTGCAGGTGGCTGCATCACAGAGGGCTTGGGTAATTCGGCAACCGTCAGGTATCTGCTTGTCGGCAGGACTGACTCTCTGGCTACGTCCAGAGCAATCTCAGAATGCTCTTTAGGGAATGATCACTTATTTGACTATCCTATAGATGACGCTACACTACTCTTCTAAATAGTTGACAGTTTAATATCGTTCTGTATTGTGTATTTCGCTTTGCATGTACCGAAACGTTACTTTAAATATTATGTGGAATTTGAGTGTAGCGTTTATGTAAAGTTCAGTTCTGTACTTTCGAACGTAGCTTAAATCCCTGTATCATCTAAGAGACTGGTAGCTTCGTGTTTTTATGCCTACCTTACATAACTGCGCAGTCATCATCATATTTGGAATGGAAGCTCTTGCGACTTTACGACCATGCTCATAGTCATCATCTTTAATTGGCTGATTGATTTCCACATGGTGTTGATATAATGATAAATAAGTTATCAAAAGGGTAATTGTGTTCCTCGCCAACCCGACGAACTATTCTGCTGTTCAGAACAGTTTCTTTCTACGGTTTCCAACAGAGCAAATGGTACATCGTTACGTCCTATCGACACCGATAATCGAAATGACCACTGTAAAAGTGGACATACGTCCCATGCGTATTTTACCTCAGCAGGCCATCATTTCATGGCAGGTGTTTCTCAAATTATATCTGTTTGGTGTAGCGGCGTCTATCTACAAGCGCGAATACATGTTATAGTTCTGTCAGTTGCAATGACACTTAAAAGGCTTTCGTTAATTGATACTGTTGTCCTTATGTCAAGTAAATTATTGTGGTGACATCAGCTTGATTTTCAAATACGAGTGAGCGTTGTACCTGTCGGGCAGTGTCCCTAGGAATACGTTATCTTTCCCGGTCGGCGTTTCAAGTTGGAGACTGAATTTAGAATCACATTAAAACTTTGTTTTGTGTAGCGTTAGTAAATACAACATTTCTGTGTGCTACATAATATACTCTCTCCAATCACGTTAATGTGATCACTACTCAAAAGCCTAAATAACCATATTTTGGAACATTGATCGCTGCGAGACGTTTAAGGAAGAGAGTCAGCGAGGCTCTGAAAGGTACTGACCAGGGCGTGGAGCCACGTCGACTGCAGTGCCGTGATCAGTTGTTCTAGATTTTTCGGTTGAGGAAATTTGGTGCGAACAGCCCGATCGAGGTGGTCCCACTTATTTGCGATTTGATTTACATCCGAGAAGTTTGGTGGCCAGGGGAGAAAGGTAAACTTATCCTGGGACTGTTCGAACCACGCACGTACGCTGCGAACTGTATGACACGTTGCATTGTCCTTCTGGTAGATGCCACCATACCGAGGGAAAAGCTGCATTTAGGGGTACAAATGGTCCTTAAGAATAAATGCACAATTGTGTTGATCCATTGTGCCTACCGACTGATGTGATCACTAAGGGAATGCCACGACAACATTTCCTAGACTGCCTCCTCCAGCCTGGACCCTCCCTTCGTTTGATCCAAGGTGTTTGATTTCATACGCTTCACTCTGCACAAGCCAACGCAGTCTTTCCGCTGGGGCCTATGTCACCATTTCTCTGAAAAGGCCACCTGTCGCCTCTTAGTGGATGCCAAATTCCGGTCATGGCGTGCAAATTCATCTCTGCGGACAATTGCCCTCCTATTCTCTCGTACACGTCTCCGCAGCCATCGTTTACCCTCGTCACCTATGCCATTGGTTTACCACAGTTCCTTCGGCGCTAGCTTGGATAGCGCCATTTTGCCATGCACGTTATACTCCAACCACAGCGGCATGCGAGCAGCTTACAAACTTCGCCGTTCTGGAAGTGCTTGCACCCCTGACCCGACAGGCAATAATATGCCCTTTTGGACGTGAGATTAATCGATTCATTTCCTCATTACGACAACGACTGCACTGCTTTCCACGTGCCCCCAACACGCTTTACATACCCTAGTGATGCAACCTACCGTTTGTGAGTAGTTACACGGAACTGGAAGAAGGCCCAGGTCATAGCAATATATAAAAAGGATGCACATAATTACCGGCGAATTTCACTGACATCGATTTGTTGTAGAATAATGGAACATATTTTGTGTTCAGACATAATGACCTTTCTAGACTCTCAGGTTGATGCCACATTTCTCGACTTTCGAAAGGCACTCTACTCAGTTCTGCACTGTCGCTTGCAACAAAAAATGCGCGCTTACGGTCCATCCAATGACATATGCGATTGGATAGAAAGTTTTCTGACAGACAGGGAGCAGTATGTCGTCCTGAACGGGGTAACTTCAACCGAAACAAGAGTAACTTCAGGGGTGCCCCGGGGCAGCGTAATAGGTCCTCTGCTTTTTACGATTTACATAAACGATCTGATCGATGGTATTGACAGCGGCCCGAGACTGTTTGCCGATGATGCTGTAGTCTACAGGAAAGTAGTATCACATGAAATTTGTGAACAAATCGATGAGAATTTACAGAAAATAAATGCGTTGTGTAATGACTGGCAGTTATCTCTCAATATTAGTAAGTGTAATCTACTGAGTATAAAAAGGCGAAAATCCCCATTAATGTATGAGTACAAAATAAATGATCAGTCTTCGGAAGCGGTAACATCAGTCAAGTATCTGGGTGTGACTATTCGAAATGATCTCAAATGGAATGATCATATTACACAAGTAACGGGTAAGGCGAACTCTAGATTGTAGTTTATTGGTAGAATCCTGAAGCGATGCAGTCCTTCAACAAAGGAAATAGCTTACAATACGTTAGTTCGTCCACTTTTCGAGTATTGTTCGTCTGTATGGGACCCTTACCAGTTGGGGCTGATTCAAGAGATTGAGAAGGTCCAAAGAAGAGCAGCAAGATTCGTGACTGGTGCATTTAGCCATCGCGAGAGCGTTACAAATCTCATAGAAAGTTTGAAGTTGGACACACTTGCAGATACACGACGCGCTAAACAGAAGGGGCTGCTCTCTAAATTCCGAAATCCAATCTTCACCAAGGATGTAGAGCATACAATATTATCACCAACTTTCAAATCGCGTAATGATCATCATTCAAAGATAAGGGAAATAAGAGTTCGTACTAAGACGTTTAGACAGTCGTTTTTCCCCTCGCGCGATCCGCGAGTGGAACAGTGGGGGGTATATGACTTTGGCGCAAATTGTGCCCTCCGCCACTCACCGCTTGGTGGTTAACGGAGTATATTTGTAGATGTGCTCCCTGCCGTCGTTGGATAAGCAGCTGCAGCAGCAAAACGTATACTCCTAGCTCACTCATTTGTTACATATTTTAATTCTTAATTTCTTTGCGTGTGTTTGGTACTTGCATTGTTTAATTCATAAACTTCGGGCGTATTATAGTATTTGAGAGTTGTAGCATCGCGTTTTAGTACCTGAATAGTGTAAAATCGCGTAGTCTCCTTCCGCCGCCGAGCAGTGTGTCAGCAGTGCGCAAGTAGCAGCATTACTGCATTTACTAGGCAATCTTGTATTTTAATAACCGTTTAAATTTTGTGTCGATTTGTTTGCGCTCTCTGTAGATTAGTTCAGACGTTCTTTGCACAACAGTTTTTAGCATGGATAGGGACTGCAACTGCTGTGTTCAGATGCAGGCTGAGTTGGCATTCCTTCGCTCCCAGCTTCAGGCAGTGTTGGCTTCGGTCACACAGCTTGAGGCTGTTGCCAATGGGAATCACTGTGGGGTTCCGGATGGGGGTTTGTCGGGGACGGCCAGCTCGTCCCACGCATCCCCCGATCGGACTGTGGCTGCCCGGGATACTTCCCGCATTGAGGCTAATCCCCCACCTATGGTAGAGTGGGAGGTCGTCTCAAGGTGTGGCAGGGGGCGAAAGACATTCCGGAGGGCTGAACGGAAGGCCTCTCCAGTTTGTCTGACGAACCGGTTTCAGTCTCTGTCTCAGGCTGATACTGATCTTCGGCCTGACATGGCTGCTTGTCCTGTTCCAGAGGATGCCCCTCAGTTTGCAAGATCCGAGCGGTCGCAGAGGGTGGGCTTATTGGTAGTTGGGAGCTCCAACGTCAGGTGCGTAGTGGGGCCCCTTAGGGATATGGCAGCGAGAGAGGGGAAGAAAACCAATGTGCACTCCGTGTGCATACCGGGGGGAGTCATTCCAGATGTGGAAAGGGTCCTTCCGGATGCCATGAAGGGTACAGGGTGCACCCATCTGCAGGTGGTCGCTCATGTCAGCACCAATGATGTGTGTCGCTATGGATCCGAGGAAATCCTCTCTGGCTTCCGGCGGCTATCTGATTTGGTGAAGACTGCCAGTCTCTCTAGCGGGATGAAAGCAGAGCTCACCATTTGCAGCATCGGCGACAGGACTGACTGCGGACCTTTGGTACAGAGCCGAGTGGAGGGTCTGAATCAGAGGCTAAGGCGGTTCTGCTGCAGATTACTCGACTTGCGCCATAGGGTGGTGGGGTTTCGGGTTCCGCTGGATAGGTCAGGAGTCCACTACACGCAACAAGCGGCTACACGAGTAGCAGGGGTTGTGTGGCGTGGGCTGGGCGGTTTTTTAGGTTAGATGGCCTTGGGCAAGTACAGAAACGCCAACAGCCTCAACGGGTGCGGGGAAAAGTCAGGACATGCGGGAACCTGGCAGCAATCGGTATTGTAATTGTAAACTGTCGAAGCTGCGTTGGTAAAGTACCGGAACTTCAAGAGCTGATAGAACGCACCGAAGCCGAAATCGTTATAGGTACAGAAAGCTGGTTGAAGCCAGAGATAAATTCTGCCGAAATTTTTACAAAGGTACAGACGGTGTTTAGAAAGGATAGATTGCATGCAACCGGTGGTGGAGTGTTCGTCGCTGTTAGTAGTAGTTTATCCTGTAGTGAAATAGAAGTGGATAGTTCCTGTGAATTATTATGGGTGGAGGTTACACTCAACAACCGAGCTAGGTTAATAATTGGCTCCTTTTACCGACCTCCCGACTCAGCAGCATTAGTGGCAGAACAACTGAGACAAAATTTGGAATACATTTCACATAAATTTTCTCAGCATGTTATAGTCTTAGGTGGAGATTTCAATTTACCAGATATAGACTGGGACACTCAGATGTTTAGGACGGGTGGTAGGGACAGAGCATCGAGTAACATTATACTGAGTGCACTATCCGAAAATTACCTCGAGAAATTAAACAGAGAACCGACTCGTGGAGATAACATCTTGGACCTACTGGTAACAAACAGACCCAAACTTTTCGACTCTATATGTACAGAACAGGGAATCAGTGATCATAAGGCCGTTGCAGCATCCCTGAATATGGAAGTTAGTAGGAATATAAAAAAAGGGAGGAAGGTTTATCTGTTTAGCAAGAGTAATAGAAGGCAGATTTCAGACTACCTAACAGATCAAAACGAAAATTTCTGTTCCGACACTGACAATGTTGAGTGTTTATGGAAAAAGTTCAAGGCAATCGTAAAATGCGTTTTAGACAGGTACGTGCCGAGTAAAACTGTGAGGTACGGAAAAAACCCACCGTGGTACAACAGCAAAGTTAGGAAACTACTGCGAAAGCAAAGAGAGCTTCACTCTAAGTTTAAACGCAGCCAAAACCTCTCAGACAAACAGAAGCTAAACGATTTCAAAGTTAGCGTAAGGAGGCCTATGCGTGAAGCGTTCAGTGAATTCGAAAGTAAAATTCTATGTACCGACTTGACAGAAAATCCTAGGAAGTTCTGGTCTTACGTTAAATCAGTAAGTGGCTCGAAACAGCATATCCAGACACTCCGGGATGATGATGGCATTGAAACAGAGGATGACACGCGTAAAGCTGAAATACTAAACACCTTTTTCCAAAGCTGTTTCACAGAGGAAGACCGCACTGCAGTTCCTTCTCTAAATCCTCGCACAAACGAAAAAAATGGCTGACATCGAAATAAGTGTCCAAGGAATAGAAAAGCAACTGGAATCACTCAACAGAGGAAAGTCCACTGGACCTGACGGGATACCAATTCGATTCTACACAGAGTACGCGAAAGAACTTGCCCCCCTTCTAACAGCCGTGTACCACAAGTCTCTAGAGGAACGGAAGGTTCCAAATGATTGGAAAAGAGCACAGGTAGTCCCAGTCTTCAAGAAGGGTCGTCGAGCAGATGCGCAAAACTATAGACCTATATCTCTGACGTCGATCTGTTGTAGAATTTTAGAACGTGTTTTTTGCTCGAGTATCATGTCGTTTTTGGAAACCCAGAATCTACTATGTAGGAATCAACATGGATTCCGGAAACAGCGATCGTGTGATACCCAACTCGCTTTATTTGTTCATGAGACCCAGAAAATATTAGATACAGGCTCCCAGGTAGATGCTATTTTTCTTGACTTCCGGAAGGCGTTCGATACAGTTCCGTACTGTCGCCTGATAAAGAAAGTAAGAGCCTACGGAATATCAGACCAGCTGTGTGGCTGGATTGAAGAGTTTTTAGCAAACAGAACATAGCATGTTGTTATCAATGGAGAGACGTCTACAGACGTTAAAGTAACCTCTGGCGTACCACAGGGGAGTGCTATGGGACCATTGCTTTTCACAATTTATATTAATGACCTAGGAGATAGTGTCGGAAGTCCCATGCGGCTTTTCGCGAATGATGCTGTAGTATACAGAGAAGTTGCAGCATTAGAAAATTGTAGCGAAATGCAGGAAGATCTGCAGCGGATAGGCACTTGGTGCAGGGAGTGGCAACTGTCCCTTAACATAGACAAATGTAATATATTGCGAATACATAGAAAGAAGGATCCTTTATTGTATGATTATATGATAGCGGAACAAACACTGGTAGCAGTTACTTCTGTAAAATATCTGGGAGTATGCGTGCGGAACGATTTGAAGTTGAATGACCATATAAAATTAATTGTTGGTAAGGCGGGTACCAGTTTGAAATTCATTGGGAGAGTCCATAGAAAATGTAGTCCATCAACAAAGGTGGTGGCTTACAAAACGCTCGTTCGACCTATACTTGAGTATTGCTCATCAGTGTGGGATGCGTACCAGATTGGGTTGACGGAGGAGATAGAGAAGATCCAAAGAAGAGCGGCGCGTTTCGTCACAGGGTTATTTGGTAACCGTGATAGCGTTACGGAGATGTTTAGCAAAGTCAAGTGGCAGATTCTGCAAGAGGGGCGCTCTGCATCGCGGTGTAGCTTGCTCGCCAGGTTTCGAGAGGGTGCGTTTCTGGATGAGGTATCGAATATATTGCTTCCCCCTACTTATACCTCCCGAGGAGATCACGAATGTAAAATTAGAGAGATTAGACCGCGCACGGAGGCTTTCAGACAGTCGTTCTTCCCGCGAACCATAGGCGACTGGAACAGGAAAGGGAGGTAATGACAGTGGCACGTAAAGTGCCTTTCCCCCACACACCGTTGGGTGGCTTGCGGAGTATAAATGTAGATGTAGATGTTGATGTAGTTCTTGGACCTTGACGTCCAACAGAGGCGGCGGTCACATTGATGTCACTGGACAGTATTTTACAGTTCATTCTTCCGTTAGAGAGTTTTACGGTGACTAAAATGCTGTACATCTACGTAGGGAAAGCTAAGCCATAGGTTATCGGTCGCGCTCTATCTTTTAGCTTGAAACGCAAGAAGATCTCTTACCATGGAACATGAGAAATTTGCTAAAGAGCCGAGTTTTTTCAATGTCTTAACAGCTTTCCTTATATTAAAAATTTTTCCTATTTTGAAGCTGGAAGTCTGTGTTAGTTGGCAACAGCCTCTATTTCACAATCTTTCTATCTTGTAACATGTTTCCTATTACAATTGATTTCAGTTTTCCCATTCGGAAAAACTTTGATTTTTGGGATCAATTTTTGTAATTGCAGACAAAGACAGTGGCACACATAAAGTGAACCCTATCGTTTCAAAATTGAATAAGTAAATATACTATGTGATCAAAAGTATCCGGACACCCCTAAAATCACACGTGTTTCATATTAGGTGTATTGTACTGCCACCTACTGCCAGGTACTCCATTTCGCGACCTAAGTTGTCATCAGACATCGTGAGAGAGCACGGACTTCGAACGTGGTCAAGTGATCGCGTGTTACTTGTGTCATACGTCTGTACGCAAGATTTCCACACTCCTAAACATCCCCAGGTCGACTACTTCTGATGTGATAGTGAAGTGGAAACGTGAAGGGACACGAGCAGGACAAAAGCCTACAGGCCGACCTCGTCTGTCGACTGACAGAGACCGCCGACAGTTGAAGAGGGACGTAATGAGGAATAGGCAGACATCTACCCAGACCATTACATAGGAATTACAAACTACATCAGGATCCACTGCAAGGTCTGTGACAGTTAGGCGAGAGGTCAGAAAAATGGGATTTCATGGTCAAGCGGCTGCTCATAAGCCACGCATCACGCCGGTAATTGCCAAACAACGCCTCGTTTGGCGTAAGGAACGTAAACATTGGAAGACTGAACAGTGGAAAAACGTTGTTTTCGGTGATGAATCACGGTACACAATGTGGCGATCCGATGTCATGGTGTGGGTATGGCGAATGCCCGGTGAACGTCATCTGCCAGAGTGCCAACAGTAAACTTCGGAGGTCGTGATGTTATGGTGTGGTCATGTTTTTCATGGAGAGGGCTTGCACCCCTTGGTGTTTTCGTAGCACCATCACAGCACAGGCCTACATTGATGTTTCAAGCACCTTCTTGCTTCCCACTGTTGAGGAGCAATTCTGGGATGGCGATTGCAACTTTCAACTCGATCGAGCGAATGTTTATACTGCACAGCCTGTGGTGGAGTGTTTACACGACAATAACATCCCTGTAATGGACTGGTCTGCACAGATGGGGACGTTTGCAAGACAATAACCATCTGCACGAACAGTTCGACGACGTTTGCAGCAGCATGGACTATCAGCTCGGAGACCATGGCTGCGGTTACCCTTGACGCTGTATCACAGACAGGAGCGCCTGCGATGGTGTACTCAACGACGAACCTGGGTGCACGAATGGCAAAACGTCATTTTTTCGGATGAATCCAGGTTCTATTTACAGCGTCATGATGGTCGCATCCGTGTTTGGCGACATCGCGGTGAACGCATATTTAAAGCGTGTATTCGTCATCGCCATACTGGCGTATTACCCGGCGTGATGGTATGGGGTGCCATTGGTTATACTTCTTCTTCCTGTCGGTTAAATTTCGCGTCTGTAGCACGTCATATTCGTGGTGTAGCAATTTTAATGGGCAGTAGTTTAGGCTGAAGGTTCTAGAGCCGGTACAGCACACGGTTATTATCTACCAACACGTTTCAAAGTAGCGCATATTCCGCTGCAGAGTGGAAATTCATTCTAGTTACGTTATCGTCATTATGATCAGAATCCACTGTATCTGTGGAATGTTAAATGTGTGGGGTATGTAACAAAGCGAGAACCGCAGTTCCAGAACCGAATCCTGGATCACCGCCTGTGTACAAGACGATGAAAGAGCCTGTTGTCCTTTAACAACGAGCACCGCCCAGTCCCCTGCACCAACACCATCAAGAGATGAATGCGAGGTTCGAGTGCTCTCATCCGGGCTGTTGTGCACGCACTATCGGCGCTGTGATCAACACGGGCGCGTCCACTTCCTCAAGGGCTGAGCGCGCCCCATTGTTCGCCGCTGCTGGGGCGACGCTAGACGCCACCAGAGAGCGCCCGTGCGCCAACACCCGCCGCCACAATACGGGGCGGGGGCGGCCGCCTCTCGCCGGCACGAGGGCCGTCAGCGGCAGGCAACGGCGCCAGCAGACGCTCGCAGCCGCCGACACTCCGAGCGACCGTTGCGCTCGCCGTATTGGCAGGACATACGCACACACTTCAGTTCAACTTACAGGTCTCCCCTGCAGCCGCGCCTTCAGCGAGGTCGCGCCCGGGGCAGGGTGAGTCACCGCCCACAATGCTAAAATATAAACTGCCCGACGAAAAAGCGACGCATCCAGATGACGTAGTCAGACGTCAATACAACTTCGTGCAATTAGGAAGCATAGGCGGTTATGTAAACTGCAGTGAACACATAGTGTGTTGTGCAGCGATCACTCTGTTGTCGCAATAATTCAAAAGCCAAGATCGCTGAAACACTGTCTACTACAAGGCGTGTTTTTTAAGTAAGTACCGTTTTGAAACTAAAAAAGACGTGCTAAGATATCTCAATAATTTTATTTTTACATGAAAGCCTGTACCTTAATCTACTTTTCTACATAATTTCCGTCAATATTGAGGCAATTGCCATATCGTTGTACCAGTTTTTGAATACCCTCCTCACAGATGGACTTGTTAACCACTGCATCACCACTGTTTTGACTTCGTCATCGTCTTGAAGACGCTGACCGCCCAGGTGTTTCTTCAAGTGCAGGGACAGACCGTAGTCACTAGGTGAAAGATGGGGGCTGTACGGAGGATGATCTAGAGCAGGGCTTCCAAACCTTTTCAGCAGCTAGACCCCTTCTTCAGTCGAAAATCCATGGCGGACCCCTAGTCAGTCAAGAGCACAGTAACTTTAAATTTCAGAGCGAAACTCATGGGAACTGAAAGCTTCTTAATGCGAGCTCCATGTTCCCAATGATCCCTCCTCCACCCCCCTCCCCCGCCCCCCCCCCCCCCCAACCCCCGAAGTATCAACAGTCTTTGGTTTAGAGATGAATGAAAACAACCTGAAGATCAAAAATCGACTTATGAAATAGGTAGTGCACTGACAAAGCAAGTTTAACATTTAATGATGCCTGGGGCCGCATACGTACCAGCGAACGCTGTGATTGGTCGACAAAGTTCGCTCCGCGCATGCGTAAAAGGTTTCAGCGCATCTACCGCCGTGAGCCGGCGCACAAACGCTCCCCGTATTGTCGCGAAACAATCAGAGAAGCCGCATTCTACGGTACTAAACTGTGTATGCGTTCTCACTTACGAACCGCAAAGGCTGCTTGGGAATACGACCTGAAGAAAATGTACACATGTTTTTCACACGAAAAAAGAGATGAATTTGATTTTCACATTTTTTTCAGTAATTTTACTTATTATTTTACACGATTTGCTGAAGGGTGGCCGCGGATCCCCTAGAAAGAGCCAGCGCTGATCTAGAGTTTCCCATCGAAAAGATGTGATAAGATCTTTGGTCTGATTCGCCACATGCGGGCGGGCATTGTCTTGCAGCAAAACGAGGCCCTTGCTCAACTTCTGCTTTGATTCTGTTGTGACGTAGGCCACCCATGTTTCATCGCCCGTAACAATTTGGCTTAAGAAATCGTCATCGTCGTTGTGGTACCGCTCAAGTAAAGTCAATGTACTGTCTAAACGTTTGGTTTTGTGCACATCCGTCAACATTTTCGGTACCCAACGTGCGCACTATTTTCGGTAATTGAAGTTCTCGGTCACAATGCCATACAAAACACTACGAGAAACATTAGTAAAGTCATCCTGCAAGGAGGAAATCGTAAAGTGTCTGTTTTCTCTCAGCTTATTGTCCACTTCCTGCACCAAACTTTCATTAACGACTGAAGGACGCCCACTCCGTTGTTCATCGTGCACATTTGTGCGGCCATCTTTAAATGCTCTCACCCACTTTCTTACCATTCCATCACTCATAATGTTTTCTCCGTAAACTGCACAGATCTTGCGATGAATATCGTTCGCCTTTAGGCCTTTAGCACTAAGAAATCTTACAACAGCCCGTACTTCACAGTCGTCGGGACTCACGATTACCGGATGCTTCTTAAACATTCAGTACACAACGTGAACAAGGAAGAATCAGACTGTAATGGCGTCAGTGCGTAGATTAAGGTACAGGCTATAATGTGAAAATAAAATTATTTAGATATCCCACCACGTCTTTTTTGAATTTCAAAACGGTACTTGCTTAAAAAAACACGCCTGACCGGTTTCAACACACTAAAGGTGCCATCATCGGATCTGAGTGTGGCTTAACATGTATAAATCATTTGGATATCACGATACATGAGGCAGGCCAGCTGATATAAAGTCATCGTCACAGAAGTAATAATTAAAAAACAACTGCTCTCATGTAAATGACTAGAGTTTGTAACTGCTGATTCCACGTGTGAGCTATTCGTCTTAATTTTTGAAATACACGAACCGCGTGTAATCGAACTTCTTAATGTTTTCGTACTAGGTAAAGTATTTCTTTTCACTACGAAAATAGTAATTATTAACTACTACAGGGCCTATCAGAAGGAATCATCAGAGTTAAAAAGATCACGACTGTTATGTTATTTGAGATAAGGTGTATGCTCCATTTCTCTTTTTTCCGAGAACACTGTCACAGGAAGCAAATATCTCGATATGCCTGATAACTTTCTTTTCCCACAGTTGGAGACTGATTCGAACGACTTCATTTACCAACAGGCTGGGACAGCGCCACTCTACAATTTGGAAGTGTGGGAATTTTTAAACCAAAGGATTGCTGAGCGATGGATCGGTCGCACTGGACCAAATGATTCAGCCTTACATTACTGGGCTTGAAGGTCACCAGCCCTGACTGCATGTGATTATTTCTTGCGGGAATTTATAAAAGACTCTGTTTATGCGCCTCCGTTACCAACAACAATGAATGAACTGAGAGATCGCGTAACAGCGGCTGTGGAAAAGAAGTATGAAAAAAAAAAAAACTTTTTGAGTTTCCCGTTCATCGAAAAACAAAATTCGTTGTATATGTTTATTATTTTCAGAAATATAGACATGCGAAATCGGATGATTCTTTTTTAAATAAACCCTGTATATTAACTGTTGTGCCGCGTCGGCTTCGTTTTGGCCTTTGCCTTGCATTTTTTATTCAATGTAGAATCGCATTACATGTAAACAATTCATTCTTGCATTCCAGTTTTAATGAGAACAGGAAATATGACTGGTTATGGCATTCAATGTGTATTTTAGTTCGTTCTATCCTGATTACAACCTTCTTTAACCTGATCTCAATTATAGAGCTTTCTAGAACTTTGCTGCATGTGGGAATGGTTCTGGAGCTACGTGTGAGGATCGCGGAACTCGTGTTTCTGATACGTCTGACACTGGTGGACCTTCGTAACATCCTTTTGGCAAGCGACCTCTGGGCGAGACACGAAAAGTCTGGCGCTCACCGGACCACGGCTAAGCCGCTTACAGCGGAAACAAGAGTGGACTGGGGGTCCCAGTTCCGGAGGAAAGCGGTCTGCACAATCGTAGCGTACCAGGGCACGAGGGCAGGGTGAGGCGAGCCATCCCCGTTATCCAGAGCAAAAGTAGAATGGGAGACTTCTGACATGCTGGAAAGCAGCGGGACACAACTCGCTAGTCAAAATAATATCGTCTCCAGAATACCCTGGAGAAAACAGCGTCTTCCGGGGGAAAGACGTTGTTTTCCGTTCCTCTTTCCAGAAATCTTACGAGCAGGGCGAACGACCGCAACAACATGGGACCCGAGCAAGCAAGCCTCTTTACTCAGGTGTCAATTCATAAACTTCATTGTAATGCCATTTGATTAGTCCAGAATGAGATTTTCACTCTGCAGCGGAGTGTGCGCTGATATGAAACTTCCTGGCAGATTAAAATTGTGTGCCCATCCGAGACTTGAACTCGGTCTCGGTCGGGCACACAGTTTTAATCATTTGATTAGTGCTCGAAATTTGGATATAATTGTCCAACGACTTCCGCTCGTGGCGGCGACCCTTATTATTCTAAATAATTCATTTTTACTGCACTATCAAACCATTAATTTCACTTATTGCGTTACTGAATAAATTATGTCTTGCCAAATCTTTTAATGCCAACGGCCTTGGTGCAATGGTAACACCGGTTCCCGTCAGATCACCAAAGTTAAGCGTTGTTGGGTTGGGATAGCACTTTGTTGGGTGACCATCCGGTCTGCCGAGGGCTGTTGGCCACCGGGTTGCACTCAGCCATTGTGAGGCAAACTGAGGAGCTACTTTATAGAGAAGTAGTGGCTCCTGTCTCGTAAACTGACATACAGCCGGGAGAGTAGTGGGCTCACCATATGCCCTCGATATCTGCATCCAGTGACGCCTGTGGGCCGAGGATGACACGGCATCTGGTCGGTAACCTTGGGCCTTCCAAGGCCCGCTCGGACGGAGTTTAGTTTTAAATCTCTTAATCTCATTTTTTAGTTTGAAGGTGAATCTTTTTACATTGACTTCCATGGGTTCTTTCGCAGGAAGAAGAACATGCTACCTCATCATCCAAGAAAGTACTCATAGAGCCGATGGCTAGTTTCCAAAACACTAGCTCCATCCACTGTGTTTGTTTTCAGAGATATTTAGTACGGTGCAGAATAGGATATTTAATTACTGGATACATAAAAACAGGCCACTGTACCGTTCCTTTAGCATGGCGCGTGACATGACCGCTGCTTCGAAGAGTCATAAAAATAGTCTAAAATGACGCTTAATCTACTGCCAGAAAACTGACATCTTTTGTCGCTCAGTTGAGCGTTGGCATTTAATCTGCTCTTTAAATCTGTCACTGTTCTATTTTCTCTAACGATATTTCGTTAACTTGTTGAAAATGTGTAACCTTACGTAATATATTGTTAATTTTTAGGCAAATAACTTTATCATGTACCCCTCATCAGAGTCTGATGAGGATAACAGGGCTTGATTTGTAATAATTTCGGCATACAAAGAACAATCACTTACTAGCTTCAACTCTTTCAATTGCAACCTTGACTTTAATAAAACGGCAAAGGTAATGTTAATCAGAACACTGGGAGGAGTTGTGGTCTAAATAACAATTGATTTATTCTTTCTTAACGTCACACGACAAAAGATGGCTAAAGAAACGTCATACAATATTTTTATTTGAGAAACGCCTTCAATAATATATGGTCTATGGTTAACAAAGTGATCAACTGGAGATCAAGACACCACACTAACCAGAAGCAATTGCTTTATTTGACTTCATAAATGTGACTCTGTGGTATGGCCCAAAAACTACACTATCAAGCATCTGTACTCTACTATTCCATAAAATATGGTTCGCAAGAACAGGGTACTGAGAAGCATATACTGGAGCCGTACGCCGTAGCAACGAATAATTTACGCTTCTGCTGGTCAGGGCGGCACACCACGATTCGCTCAGCGAGTGCAGCCATGGACGGCGGAAATCTGTTATTAACGGCGCGCGCCCGGAAATATGCAAGTATGCGGTCTCACATTCAGCTGATTCGGAACGCAGATACTTCATTATCACCCTCTGAAACCTAGATGGATTCCAGTGTGCAGGTGGATCCGTTTGCTGCCTGCCAAACCAATTTGACTACATGACACGATTATGCATGATCGAATATGTCAAATGTTTAGACAGCCAACTCAAAACAAATAAGTACACCCATGCACAACTCATTGTGTGCATCATGCAAGGAGCAGTACCTCTGACGGTTCAGATGGTGACTGGCACAGGCTCTAAGTGGCACACTAGCAAAGGACGCAAATCTCATCATCTAGGTAGAGACCTGGAGTTCTTTACTAGCGAAGCGCTAGTACAAGAGAGCTCTTCTCTTTCTCTAGAGCTTTCCTTCACAGCTCAGTAGCGTAGCACATTTGCATACTTAGACTACACACACTTTAGGACAAGCCAATCACGCACTGAAGATCGGAATTCGAAGGTGGGAGACTGCATACACAGATTTGACCAACCAGAGACTTTAAAAATCAATTGGGAGAGAAGGATAAAGGATTAAGCTTCATGCCGTCTTTCCTACGCATTTGCGCCATGTCTTTACTAAAAGCATGACTTGGATGGAACGATAGCCCTCCATAAAAAGATCGTTATGTCCCCTGTTGCGTCCATTTCGAACTTTCCAAGGAACGGCCATAAACTTGCTAAACGCCTCGTGCCTTCACAAATAGGTTTTTTAGCAGAGTCTGGACGCCTGGGAGCCACTGCACCTGTCCCACAGAAATTCGCAGAAACTCATAGCCGTCTCATCCGCTTTCTACCTAACAAGGGCCGATCTGCTTTAGTGTTGGTCATCAGATCTTACAATGCTCCACTCATAGCTCCAGTGACTCCTTGGCGCTAGTCAGCCTACCTGGACGTGGCCGCCGATCGACCGGCGCCAACCAGTGCGTCTGCTCAATTTGACCGGCAGACTTGGCTGCCAGCAAACGTTTTCACCCAGGTTCCGCAGAAAAAAACTCCCCTTGGCTCTCAGTCGCCATACGCTTTCACTGCAGTCAATAAACTCGGCACCCTCTTCCTTTGAACGCAGGTAAAGCTTGTGGTAGGCCTTCACTAGAGGGCACAAGCTAGATCGTTAACTACTGCCAACCATTTCATTGTATGAATGAAGTCAGATCGTATCAAATGTAGCAACCAAGTAATAATGATCGTCTTCCCTAAAAACATTAAGCATCATGACACCGTATCAAAAGTGGGAGTGCCCCGCAATCTCTCAGACTTCACTCTCTACATCCCAGTTTTATTGTCACCACACTAGTGAGTGGATTCTGGAATGGTATATTCTTACCATACATATTGTCGCTCTGTAAAATACACTAATTCCATGAAGAGTTATGGTCGACAGTTCTGAAGGAGCAATTTATCTTCATGTATCAGAAACAGTTATTTTATTATAATTATTTTGGATGATCTACCTGTAATCAAGATGGATGTATTCTGTGACTTTATGATGTAGCTCTACGAGCACCGCCTTTAATATCTGCAGTTACGAATTAATGAACATTTAATACTAAAAGTACAAATGAAATTTGTCTCAAGATCAACAGCAGCAAGTAAGTTAGTAAGCTGAAAAATAAACTTCTGATAAATAGAAACAGATCTGAAGCTCATTCCAGAAAAAAGGATTTTACCTGAGATTACAACATTCTTCCATTGTCGTTACTTGGGAAAATTAATCCAGCTTTTGACCCTTTAATTTTATGAAAAAATTATTTAAAAATACTGAAAAGAAGTGGGATACCGTTTGTGATTATAGGATAAGAAATTCAAGAAAGAATTTTAAACAACATGCTCTGTTCCGTAATGGCTCATGAAGTCTGATATTAAATACAGTCGTATCTACTTAGATTTAGCAGAAGATCTTGCTTTGCTTATCGCAGCTGTTGACATTCTGTAGTAGGTGAAAGCAGAATGATAACTAGCTAGGATCTTCACGTACCCTTTGAGATGGAATTAATTTATAACTACCGAGTTGCTTGCTGTTGGTTCGTTGGTTGCCTGCTGTAACCAGTGCTAGACATTAGATGCAAGATGCTAGAGCGGGATATTTCAAATTATTATCAAACAGGTATCACCGTTGACATTTAGATATTAGTCGCTAGATCGCAGCTGGTAAGTATTTGCTGTACAGATGTGCTGTAGAGATTCCAGAAAATTTAAGTGGAACTCTTTGAGAGGAAGGAGACTTTCGTCTCGTGGAATCCTGTTGGCTTAGAGAACTGACTTATATTCGAGAAAGGACAGTGTGTCACCTCTACCATACAGTATTCTACATCGCGTAAGACGGATAAGGTGTATCTGGTCGGGCGCGAACTGAGGCATAGAGTTACATATTTCTTCCTCGTTCGATAAGTGAATGAAACAAAACAAATAATTGCTGATACGGTATGCCACGCCTTCCGCCTTACAGCGTAGCTCACAGCAGTAATAGGCGGACTGAAATATACAGAGGGCTTAAATGAGCATGTAGTTACTATAGCCGGCCGTGGTGGTCTAGCGGTTCTAGGCGCGCAGTCCGGAACCGCGCGACTGCTACGGTCGCAGGTTCGAATCCTGCCTCGGGCATGGATGTTTGTGATGTCATTAGGTTAGTTAGGTTTAAGTAGTTCTAAGTTCTAGGGGACTGATGACCACAGATGTTAAGTCCCATAGTGCTAAGAGCCATTTGAACCATTTGAGTTACTATAATCAGATTCACAGCATGTTTTCTACCCATACAGAATCATGCGTAAGTGTACTTGACTGTAAAGGAATCAGATAAGCCGAAATTGATGACGCTTTCGCTGAGAGGTGAGAGGGATATCCACGTTGGGACACTAACAATATCCTGCACATAGATCTTCACCGAAAATTTGTGGCAGCAAATCAAGGCATTATGGAATAACAAAAGGTGCGGATCATTTCTGCAAAGAGGAGACATAGTGCAGGTATGTTACACAACAACCCTTCACGACCCGGGTACGACTTTGGAATGGACCACAGAAATTTCCATTTTGCCACTTTAATTACAGATATTCCAGACAGCCTCTCTTTCCAGAACAACTAAATGAGAGACCCTGTGTGACGGAAGCACGAAAGAGAACATCGACCATCTCATGGACGTATGAGGTCTTAGGTACTATGTCACAATTACTTTGCTGCAAGTTGGGGCTTCTTTGACAGCTACCTACAAGGTTGAAAAGGCTATAGCCACAAATAATGTGTCCATATATATATAATTCCAAATCAAATCCAATTTGTTAGGCACCATATATGTGGAATACATAGTCTAGGGTGTGTGTGATCGGACTATCTTTTATTTCCCTAAAGAAGTTTCTCTCACAATTTAGAGAATATCGCTGTTTGTAGGTTGTCTGAATGGGTAATGTCCAGGATCTACAACTTCTTTTGTTTGTTTTAGGAGACGTATCATGTGTTTTTTCCTAAAAATAAGAAGCAACACAGATGAGAAAAAAACTTTTAAGGCACCTCTGAATGATTTTCGAAATCATGTACAGCAAATGTGGTGCAAGTTGAGACTTTGAAGTTCAATGTCTTACTCGGAAGTGTGAAGAATACTATGAGATATTTGCCAGGTGGATTATGTAGAACGTCCAATATGCTGTAGTGTGCCCTTGAGGTCTTTTTTATGTAACTTCCCTAAGTGCAAAAAAGTTCAAACATTTTTAGCCTCAAAATTTTTCCAATAGAGATTCCTGCAAATAACAGGAATGATAATGCATGAGGCGGATGAATTAATGTCCCTCTAAGTACTGTCGACATCACTGTTCTTGTTCCAGCAGTTTTCCAGACAAAAAAAAAGTAAAAACTGGTACCTTCGTTTAGACAGCAGTATGAATTGGATGTCCAATTTCTCTCAGCGGCCACCTTACATCACTAACGCGTGAGCATATCAACTTTTACGCATAATGATTTTCAAAGCAATAATGCGTCTATAAAATATTTAACCGCTTGACTTCCCACAGCAGTAGTATTTCAGTTCCTAATACATTTTATCGCTTGACTTCACTTGACACAAGGCAACGCATCAGCTTACTCCTTGGTCTTCATACTCCTCGAGACAAACTCTTAACATTCCAAGTAATTATTGCTCTTTGAATTCTCAGTTGGTACCTCATTTGCTGTACATGATTTCGAGCATCATTAACAACTCGTTAAGTGTTTCTGTAGTCTATATAATTTCTTACTTTGAGACAAATCGTTGCAAATAACCATAGACAGTCTATTAGCAAAGTTTTATTTTCAGGTTTTGTTCAGAAAGCACGAAATGTATTTTGCAAAGTTAGCCTCGGAAAACGAAACTCTGTGATAAGGCCCTATATACTAAGCGAACGCCGACCGACCTCCGTGCCATCCTCAGCCATACATCAAAATGGTTCAGATGGCTCTGAGCACTATGGGACTTAACTTCTGAGCTCATCAGTCCCCTAGAACTTAGAACTACTTAAACCTAACTAACCGAAGGACATCACACACGTCCATGCCCGAGGCAGGATTCGAACCTGCGACCGTAGCTGTCCCGCGGTTCCGGACTGTAGGGCCTAGAACCGCACGGCCACTATGGCTGGCAGTCATTCATCATCGGATGCAGTATGGAGAGGCATAGAACCAAAAGAGTAGGGAATAATAGGATCCACTGGAAACCTGAATACATCCAATCTGCTTTCAGAAAAAAATGTATTGCATTACTTATTGAAGGTCCCTTGTGTTATGCTGTAGGCATTACAATTTTTTTCTGTGATGTAGTTTGATATCCCCAAGAGGGTGAAATTACCTAATTGCTAAATAATGAAATGAAGTGGTTATTTCAAAATAACACAGCTTACGCAGTGCAAATACTTCCCTCAAGATATTACAAATTTTTCATCACTCACCAAATACAAAATCTGCAGTCAGTTGCAGTGTTCAGGAACTCTGCAGTAGATTATCGATTTTTTTTTCCCTTCGGGACTGATGAGAAATGTGTAAGACAACAGACGCACGTTTATGCGACAGAAAGTTGCTACTCGAAACTTTCACGTATTTGACGCCAAGAAATCGTCCTAGATGTACTGTTAATTCACGATTGGGGATGTACCCTTGACCAAAGTTGGTAGTGTGTCAGTAGACTACCATCGCAACGGCTTGGAGAGCTCACCGCACTCCAGGCCTTTGCCGATGTTTAGACTTTGGAGCCGTTACCTCTCAATCAGGTAGCTCCTCAACTGCCATCGCAAGGCTGAGTGCAACTCGGTCCAGACCCCCCACCAAGGAAAAACCCCAGAAATACCGAGAATCAAATCCGAGTCCCTCCTCCTCCCCCCCCTCCCCCCCCCCCCCCCCCCGGCCACATGAGGCTCTGTCTCCGTAAACACTCGTCACGCACGCAGACAGAGCTAGATATCACGCTCGTCAGTTTTATACACTATTTGTCGATTTCCGAATCTTCGTTTTCCTATGAAGATCCGCAGAAAAATCCATTGCATAATTTGTAGGGAGTCTTGTTTCCACTTCGATGAAACATCAGTTGACGGTTTCAATATAAGTGTAACACTTTATGCGCAAAATAGCTAAGCCTTGAGGAAATGCTCTTCGGTAGCTGCAGCTGTTAGCGAAATATATCAGTTTACCCTGAGATAACTATTTTTTTCTTAACCACCTTGGTTACTTTAAAGCAGCTTTATTTTATTTTATTTCAAAACTAGGTGTCGCATTTGTCTGTTTCCCACTCGTTCGTGTATGAAAACGGGATAGTTTTCACTAATTTACTTTTTTATTAATTGCAATTTAGCTCTTGTTTGCTGAACTAGACCTCCCGCTGCTCAATTTTATTACATTCTTGTTCACTTCCCAGTTTTCGTTTGGCTATGAAAATTCAGAAAAATTCCAGAGTTCAAGTTCCAGTGACTCTTTTTTTCCCTCCGCTTAAACATTAGAGATTAGACCAGTATGATGTAGATGGCACTACACACTGTTCTGCGTCTTGCATGGCGTATACGTCAATGCAGAAGAATTTACCATTTTCTTTAAACAAACTAGTAACTTAATAACCGCCTCATACCAAAGAAACGCACCAAAATCGCAATGGACCACACTGCTGCGATATCAAAATTCATGTCAGTCGACATCAAGACACCTTGCGCTATTTCATGCCTTCAGATAACAGCCGCGCGGGATTAGCGGAGCGGTCTGAGGCGCTGCAGTCATGGACTGTGCGGCTGGTTCCGGCGGAGGTTCGAGTCCTCCCTCGGGCATGGGTGTGTGTGTTTGTCCTTAGGATAATTTAGGTTAAGTAGTGTGTAAGCTTAGGGACTGATGACCTTAGCAGTTAAGTCCCTTAAGATTTTACACACATTTGAACATTTTTGTCAGATAACAACAAGCCGTACACAGAAGCTTCTGTCTGCAAGATGTACCTCTTGTTGGGAGTAGGGCCTCATGGAGAGCGGTGGCAGCGTTCCAAGCGGCCCCAAGGCGTGGGCAGTACAGTAGCAGGCGGCGGGCGGCAGACAGCCCCACCCCGCTGCGCCCTAATCGATACATCCTCCGGCCGAGCCGGCCCGTCGCACGGGAGGCGCCGCTTCCACACACACACACACACACACACACACACACACACACACATTGTGCGCGGGGGACCCCTCACCTCACCTCGTCCCACCACACCACAACTCACGATTGGCACCCAGTCACTGTCGCAGAACCGGAGTTTGCATTACGAGAAACACGCTGCGATTTAAGGATCGACGTCACGGAAGCCACCAAAAGCCGTTGCAATACTAGTGTACTGACAGACTATCAGCTCTGGTCAAGGGAACATCCCCAGTGGTGAATTAACACTATATCAAGGACAATTTATTGGAGTCAAATACGTGATAGTTCCGAGTAGCAGTTTCTGTCACATAAACGTGCGTCTACTATCTTACACATCTCTCATCAGTCGCGAGGGAAACAAAAAAAAAATCGATATTCCATTGCAGAGTTCCTGAATACTGCAATAGACTGTAGATTTTTTGTTTGGCGAGTGATGAAAAATATGTAATATCTTGAGGTAATTATTTGCACTGCGTAGGCTGTTTTAATTCGAAATAACCACTTCATTCCATTATTTAGCGATTAGGTGATTTCACCCTCTTGGGGGGTATCAGACAATATCACAGTAAAAAATTGTAATGCCTACAGTATAGCAGAAGGGACCTTCAATAAATAATGCAATACAATTTTTTTCCGAAAGCAGATTGGTTGTATTAAGGTTTCCAGTGCATCATATTATTCCTCACACTTTTGGCTACAAAATTCTATATTTCAACAACCTCGTTCAGGGCGAAGGCCTAACGTCACATGCCCACATGGTACCACTCCACTGGTCAATGTCGGAGTCAACATGTTGCTGCATCAGTAGCCTCGCTATCATCCACATACTGTATCCCACGGAGTGCTTCCTTCATTTGGGCCAAGTAAGTGGAAGTCTGAAGGTGAGAGAAAAATGGTTCAAATGGCATTGAGCACTATGGGACTTAACATCTGAGGTCATCAGTCCCCTAGAACTTAGAACTACTTATACCTAACTAACCTAAGGACATCACACACATCCATGCCCAAGGCAGGATTCGAACCTGCGACCGTAGCGGTCGCGCGGTTCCAGACTGAAGTGCCTAGAACCGCTCGACCACACTAGCCGGCGAAGGTGAGAGACCCAGGCTGTACAGTGGATGAAGAAGAACAGTTACATGAAGGTTTGTTAGCTCCTCTCGGTTTTGCAGTCTCGTGTGAGGCCTTGCGTTGTCATGCTAGTTTCCATTTTCGTGGCGATGGCCACCGCTGAAGTTGTTTCTTGTTTCCTGACTGTACCACAGTACACTTCATTGTTGATCGTTGCAGCATGAGGGAGCATATGAAAAAGAACAACCCCTTCAGGGTTCCAGAAGACCGTCGCCTTCCCTTTACCGTCAGAGATTGCGGCTTTGAACTTCCTCTCTGAATGATAGGTTGTGTGGCGGCACCCCATGGATTGCCGTTTTGTTTCCGGTTCGTAGTGATGAAACCAGGTCAACATACTAGCTCCTACGCGCGAAATGCAACGTAAGTTTTTGTGTGAATAGTGGTTATTGTTTCATGCTCCTACCAGAATTTAAATTACCTTCTGTTACCTTCGAGAAAAGTAAAATTTAAATATTCAGTAAATAAATCACTTTTAATAACAATTAAGAACCAACAAATGCTAAATTCAAAAATTTTAAACTAAGCGTGCCCACAAAGACTTCTGTACTTTTTTTCCAGATAGAGAACCTAATACCACAAAGCCTTCATCGTTGGCATATATCGGTGGATATGTCGTATTGGAAGTGCTAAATGAAATATCCTGTTCAAACTACGAACATTCGGTGTCAATCCAACTTGCGTAAATAAACATTGATATATCTCGATTGACCGATATATCTCCATCGGTATATTCCCCTTACATCACAGAAAAAATGTGTGTTACCCGTTGTTGCCCTTCGTGAATATGATACATCCAGTGCCGAATTTGCGGCAGTCCTTCTCCCGGTACTTAAAAACTTACGATGTAAGAAAAAGTTGGAAATGTATACGTGTATAATGCAAGAACCAAAAAATGTAGCAGTCTTTTGTTGCAATTGTGGGTAAAAACCATATAATACTTCTTAGTGCTCTTGTGTGTCAATACTTATTACGAAGTGTGCTGAAGCAGATGCCTTCCTTTGCTACACAAGCTTACGAAGATCCGAAATTTTTGAACTCCTGATCTCTGAATCGGAAGCTGCTGTGGGTTTAACACCACGTACTAGCCACCTTGGCATTAGGAAAAGTAAAGAGACGAGAGAGGAAATTCTGACGTTACGGCTAATAATGGAAGCAAGGCTAAAGAAAAATCAAGACACTTTCATAAGATTTGTCGACCTGGAAAAAGCGTTCGACAATATAAAATGGTGCAAGCTGTTCGAGATTCTGAAAAAAAGTAGGGGTAAGCTATAGGGGGAGACGGGTCATATACAATATGTACAACAACCAAGTGGGAATAATAAGAGTGGACGATCAAGAACGAGGTGCTCGTATTAAGAAGGGTGTAAGACAAAGCTGTAGCCTTTCGCCCCTACTCTTCAATCTGTACATCGAGGAAGCAATGATGGAAATAAAAGAAAGGTTCAGGAGTGGAATTAAAATACAAGGTGAAAAGATATCAATGATACGATTCGCTGATGACATTGCTATCCTGAGTGAAAGTGAAGAAGAATTAAATGATCTGCTGAACGGAATGAACAGTCTAATGAGTACACAGTATGGTTTGAGAGTAAATCGGAGAAAGACGAAGGTAATGAGAAGTCGTAGAAATGAGAACAGCGAGAAACTTAACATCAGGATTGATGGTCACGAAGTCAATGAAGTTAAGGAATTCTGCTACCTAGGCAGTAAAATAACCAATGACGGACAGAGCAAGGAGGACATCAAAAGCAGACTCGCTATGGTAAAAAAGGCATTTCTGGCCAAGAGAAGTCTACTAATATCAAATACCGGCCTTGATTTGAGGAAGAAATTTCTGAGGATGTACGACTGGAGTACAGCATTGTATGGTAGTGAAACATGGACTGTGGGAAAACCGGAACAGAAGAGAATCCAAGCATTTGAGATGTGGTGCTATAGACGAATGTTGAAAATTAGGTGGACTGATAAGGTAAGGAATGAGGAGGTTCTACGCAGAATCGGAGAGGAAAGGAATATGTGGAAAACACTGATAAGGAGAAGGGACAGGATGATAGGACATCTGCCAAGACATGAAGGAATGACTTCCATGGTACTAGAGGGAGCTGTAGAGGAAGACAGAGATTGGAATACATCAAGCAAATAATTGAGGACGTAGGTTGCAAGTGCTGCTCTGAGATGAAGAGGTTAGCACAGGAAAGGAATTCGTGGCGGGCCGCATCGAACCAGTCAGTAGACTGATGACCAAAAACAAAAACTAGCCATTCAGTAGCAGCTGGTAACAGTTGGCGGTCAGCGCTTTGCTTCGTTACAGGCTCTGGCAAGAGGACGTCAATTAACTGTGTGAGGTTTCTTTCCCAAAAAATGGGACTTTCCCTCCTGCCTTGGTGAGATTTGGTGGGACCCACTCCCCTCCTCCTCTCCATCGCGTGAAGTTTTCCCTGCAGCCGGATAAAAATACCGTAAAATGAATTTCTTTATTTGCTTCACCTATTAATAAAATCAGATTGAAAAAGCATGTTTCATTTAGAGCGTGTGTTGGACCGTGTATTTAAAACGTCATTGAAAACACTTTATTTGAAACATGTCAATCCTGAGTAGTATTCGGACAGACAGAATAGAGACAGACGGACAAAAAGGCTCTACCACAATAGTATCAGACGTTTTGACGCACAGCTGAAAACTGACCTTTCCTTGTTTATTACCTACATTTAACGTCATTGAACCTTTACTTAATTCGCAAATGAAAGACAACATTGTTTGTGCCTTCCATGATCATATTGCTTTTCAGTGTCTTGATTTACATCATTATGGAGAGAATAATTGTCCTTGAACTTTGCTTAGCTTCTTTCCATTTCTCTCGACTTGTCGGCATTCTGCTTAACGTACGGTTTATGAAAGATCTGTTACCAATTCATCAGCTTTATATGCATAGCAGAATATCACGACTGACTCACTGACTGGCACGCAGTGATTTAAACTGGAGCGGCAGCGAACTCCGCGAATGAAATCCCACACTTCTACGGAATTTATTTCAGATCGGGGAATCCCGGGCATGCACATTTGTAAAGCATTCAGTTCGATTCAGAGAGGCGATGTAGAGTGGTGGGCACTATAGTATTGCCTCTGCTCGAGATTCATTTTGTAAAGCAAAACGTTATTTGTTATAATAGTGTAAATTCTCTGTATTAAAAAGGTAACGTGAGATTTTTCATGCCCTCCCCTTTTTGAGCGTTGACGTTAAAGAACGTCCCCTAAGGTATGTCGAGGCTCTCCCGTGTACTATGTCAGTACACTGGACGCCAGTAAACCTTGGGGAGCATACGACGCAGACTTACTCATCAGACAAAGCTTAAATGCTTGGACCAACATTCTATCTGTGGTCCATCATCTTCCCCAAAAAATTTTCTCAGCTCCTCGTCCTAGTTTCAAAAACTCGTACATGGTCAGCAGCCGGCCATTCGTGATAATTTATAAATGTAAAATGATGACAAATCGGAAAGCGCCGTAATCTTAGCATCTTGGATTCCATGAGTAACCCGACACATTATTTTCACTTTATAGTTGACCACACATTCACCAGCCTTCAGCTTAATCAGCTTGAGCTCGGAATCCTCATCTTGATACAGTGTCACATCCTTATACAAGAAAAGCAAGCCCCTGAGTGTAATATTGAACCGATCGACCAATGGTTCGGAAGTATCTTTACTTATCTGGTGTTTGGTGCTTCCACCCAGACGGGGTCGATGTACCCCCATAACATTTTCTAAACCCTTGATACGGTGACCCTGAAATTGGGAAGCCATAATCCTAATGACCGATCTGGCAAAACGCAATGTACGCCTTGGTCTGCCAAGTATCCAAGTAAGGGTCTCGTTTTAGGTTTAAAGGAAGAAGTGCATCCGAAAATTTCCCAGGACAAAAAGAACCTCTAACATCTCAACTCATTACCAGAATACGTGCTCTCCATTTCAGATGAAAGCCCCTTTTACAAGAGAGATCTTCTGCTCAATATCGACTTCTCGAAGTGTTTGCGCCTTTCGTAGCTGCGTGTAAATAAGCAACCAAACGGACGTGAGTGTGTCTATGATGTCAGTGACATACAGATTGTGTCGAGTGTTGATTTTTAAATTTCCGAGTATGATCTACACTGCACATGCGCAGAAGCAACGTACTATGACAGCGTATGCTAACATCGGAAGTTAACTTGTTCTGACCGAGGTCACCCCTATTATGGAAGTGAATTTTGTACTTTCCTGTCTTCTTAATATTTATTGTGTTGTTTCCTTTGTTTTCGTGACATACTGAAAAGTTACACAATATTCTCGTATTTTGCAGTTCTGGTGATCTCCTACAAGGGAGTCGAAGTATCTGAAAGCAAAAAGGCATTTACGTTCGACAACAAAAAAGCCCACACACTATGCGTTAGTAAGAACATAAACAGGTAAACGTGTTTTAATGAAAATTATTTCAGCACTGAAAATATCATAACTATCATACGAGAAAAGTAATTTTCATTATTTGGCACTTGCAAGAAAACAAGATACAAAGGATAAAACAGAAATGCCCTGTTTACCGAGTCGTTGATATAGTCTGATGTGTTTGGAAACATAAATTTTCTAGAACAAAGAAATGCATGTGTTCTTAAATGTTCGGATGACACTCTTTCTATTCTTTCAGTTCTCAGGAATGTAGAGAATTTACCACACGGCATTTGATAAGAACTTCCTCTACAAATTCTTCTTCATTTGTTAATAAACTCTATAAAGGTTGCTTATTCCTACATTTTCTTACTATAGGGTGTTTCCGTAAGAGCGTGCAATAGTTTAACAGGATATAGAGGATGCTCCACTGAACAATTTGAGGTAGGGAGCCTGGGCTCGGAGAAGCCAGCTTAAGGAGATAATAGTAATAAAAACACATTACTGTATACTATTTAATTTACATTATTCACATTTGACTGCAAATGTCACTGACACATTTGAACTGCATCTTACAAAATTTACTGAAACTGACGCCCATCAGAAATGGTTCAAATGGCTCTGAGCACTATGGGACTTAACCTCTGAGGTCATCAGTCACCTAGAACTGAGAACTACTTAAACCTAACTAACCAAAGGACATCACACACATCCAAGCCCGAGGCAGGATTCGAACCTGCCACCGTAGCGATCGCGCGGTTCCTGACTGAAGCGCGTAGAACCGCTCGGCCACAGCGGCCTCAACGTAAGCATGATATGGCGAACAAGATTCTAACGCACCCTGACAAATATCCCTGGTGTGTTTCGAATCACATCACAGGAAGCTACAATGCTGGCAACTAATTCCATGTCTGTATCCACTGGAGTCTCATACACAAGTGACCTTAGATATACTCATACGAAATAATCAAGGGCTTTCGGGTCATGTGGCCATGCAGGCCGTGGTACAAGGCCTCCCCTTCCAACCAGCGAACAGGAAATACAGCATTGAGATGGTTGCGGACACTGAAGTGACGCGGTGTGACGTAATGTTGTATCCACATCCTCTCAAGAACAGTCAAGGATACGGTCTCCAGAACTCAGGCAGAAATCTTTGCACAGACCTCAGGTACAGATGGCCGTTCAGACGGCCTACCTCATCATGACTTCCTAGTAATCAGAATCATCCTCCTTTCTTCCTTGTAGGAAATAACGAATGTACATGTAAATAAACAGCACATTACGTGCAAACTTGTACGCATGTTAGTTGTAAATAAGCTGAAAAATATGCTAGACAATGCGGAAGAGTAGTTTCCGTCTGTATCCCGTTAAGATGGCTTCTCCGACCCACGTTCCCTACCTCAAATTATTCAAAGGTGCATTCTCCATATCCTGTTCCATTTTTGCACGCTAATACGGAAACACCCTGTATATTTCAATTTTTCGTAAACAGAATAATCCCTCATACTCTCCCATTCACATTTCAGATGTCAAATTGCACAGCAGACGTCTCTCAGAGCACAGGCAGTTTTGGCGCTGACGTGTGAATGAAATGACCACTCGAGATTCAGTACAGCAAAAAAGCTCCAACGGCGCCGCAGTGGACTCACTTGTCTCGAGTAGCCAATTGAGACAAGAAAGTCGATCGTGTGAAAGGGGCTTAAGGTTCGCGACGCATAAGTCGTCGTACGCCTACCCAAGGGGTATTCCTGCAACAATACCAAGGCAGCACGTGACCTAGATGCATCAGTCAGTAGATCCCATTATTTGGAGAAATCCGGAATCGCCAGGACTGGTGAGTTGGTAAAGGCATTGTTTTATACCCTGAAACACAAATTATTGCGACTAAACCCATCTGACTTTTTCCCTTCTTCCTAAGTTCATTTATAGAGCTTTCCAACTGGGAAGATTCGGTACAAATTGGCGAAAAACATTACCATGGTGATAAATCGGGCTAAAACCGTTAGTATTGCTAAGCGCAGAATAATCGTAAAAAGCTTGAGCACGATGTTGGTCAGTGTTAACGCCATCATTTGACATAGTATGCCCTAAAAATAAATCTGAGGTTGAGCGATCTTGATTTAGGATAGATTAACCGTCAATCCGGTCTGACGAGGTCGCTCCAAAACTTCGATAATATATTGATGTAGATGATTCTCAAAACGTTGAATAAAAGTAACGAGTTCATCTAAATAATGCTATGTGATTAATTATTTTATTCGTGGCTGTAATTTTCAGTAGTTGTAGTATATATTATTCAGAATAAAATTAAGTCATCAGTGGCAAATATTTTTAGTATGCTTTACCAGTATCGACAAATTAATTTGTCGTTTTCAGAAGCTTAGTATTGGTTTAGCAGATGTCAATATTTACTTTATAGAAGAATAATACACGGTATGAGGAGAAATGTACATAGTGTATGTGATTATCGTAGTACTGTACTGTTGTAAACTGTCAGTCTGTGTCTACGATAGCCACATGCGGTACGTACATTTCTGGACATATCAAGGTATTATGTTTCTATGAAGAAGATACAGACATCTGGTAAACCAGTACTAAGCTTATGAGGACCACAAATTAGTATGTCGAAACCAATAAAGCGTATTAAAAATATATTTTACAGCTGACGACTGCATTTTATTCTAAATAGTGATATGAGACCTAAATTTCGACTGGCTCCAGTCGATAGTCCAAAACGCAGTCTATTCAAAAGTAGGTTCCTGTTCGAGATTCATTTGTCTAAGGAATCTGATACGTTATCTGATTACCAGAACGCTTAAGATCAGGTTGATAAAATATTTTGCCTTGCCGAACCACTAAAAATGAAAATGTTAATCAGGTAAGGAACTGATAGCAAAATAAGCTTTTATGTAGTGTGCTGAATTCGTCCTGCTCCTTCGGTCCCAAAAATATGGACGAAGAATGTATTGAGGTAAAGGACCTAGTTATTCGCTCCTGTAGTATCTCCTCTATGAATTCCATCATTTGATTCCTTCGGGGTGGTGAAAGTCGATAAATGGTACATGGGCCTTTAGTTCAATTTTGTACTCAGCTTGCGTAGTTACTCTTATCACTACCGCTGTTGGGTAACTTGTTGCGGCAAGAGGTAATAAAGTTCAAACTCGCCGCTACTGTTAACCAAATTACGCTGGGAGCCCGACAGTTCCCCATATTAGCCTAAACTATATGGCTTAACTTGAGGACAACCGATCGTAAATATCCACTCCCTTCAGCACAAGGCCAGCACACTAAATGAAATCGGTCGCAAGGCTAACTGGAACTGCTAAACCGCGTGCCACCTTAAACCTGAACTTCTAAGTGAAATCACGAATCCTGATTGAAAACGCAATTCACTTAATTAATATATTTACTGATCATTGCCCATTTTACAAATCCCGACAAATGGATCCAGCATAGGCAATTTACACAGAACTAGCAGAATACGAGACAGAACTGCTTGAAACCAGGAGAGCACAAACTGGATTCTCTTCAATAAACGCACATTTGAAGGTAAATAAGGAGCTGAAAAGCCGAATATTCTATTACACGGCTTCTCGCGCTCTATGAGATTACACGAAGCCAGTGTTAGGCAGCCCTACAGCAAACGACTCTTACTCGTTCGATTGGTACCCACGAACAGCAACATCCCTTTCCTCAAGCAGAACACCCGTCTCGTGGACTCCACTTACAACACGGCGCTGTTCGTCAGCGTATCTGACATTTCCAACTTGCTGAACGAGTTCCTCGGGCATTAACAGGGAAGTATAGGTGTGCAGAATGCGTGATCAGTCATGCGGCGTAACATCCTTCAGGTGGCAAAGGTCATGGGGTACCTCCTACCATCGTATCGGACATCCTTTTGGCCGGATTAGTATAGCAACTCGACGTGGCATGGACTCAGTAAGTTGTTCAAGTCCCCTGCAGAAATACTGAGCTTTCCTGCCTCTATAGCCGTCCGCAACTGCGAAAGTGTTGTCAGTGCAGGACCTGGAGCGCCAACTGACCTTTCCATTACGTCCTGCAAATATTCGATGGGCTTCACGTTGGGTGATCTGGATTGTCAAATCATTCACTGAAAATGTCCATAATGTTCTTCAAACCAGTCGCGAACATTTGTGATCCGGTATCATGGAGCATTGTCTTGAAGTCCATGAATGGTTGCAAATGGTCTGCAAGTGCGGAACTTGACCGTCAGTTGTACAGAAGACCCAGACCATTCCATGTAAACGCAGCCCATGCTCACTGTGGAGGCACCACCAGCTTGCACAGTGCCCTGTTGACCAGTTGGATCCATGACTTCGTTGGATCTGCGTCACACTCGAAACCCACCATCATCTCTTACCAAATGAATTCGGGATTCACCTGACCAGGCAACGGTTCTCCAGTCGCCTAGCGTTCAATTCGAAATGGTTGCGACCCCACGATGCAGGTGATGTTGGACTGTCAGCAAAGGCACAAGCTTCGCTCGTCTGCTTCCATAGCTCATTAACGCCGAATTTCGCCGTACTGGAGTAACAAATACATTCGTCGTACGTCCCACATTGATTTCTCCGGTTGTTTCACGCAGTGTTGCTTGTCTGTCAGTACTGACAGCTATACGCAAACGCCGCTGCCCCTGGGCGTTAAGTGAAGATCTTCGGCCGCTGCATTGTCCGTGGGTGAGAGGTAATATCTGAAATCTGGTATTCTTGGCAGAAGCTTGACACTGTGGATCTCGAACTATTGAATTCCCTAACGATTTCCGAAACGGAATATCCCATTCGTCCAGCTCGAACTACCATTCCGCTTTCAAAGTACTTTGTAGTACTGTATGAAGCCTACATACTCTTCTTTCATTTCCATCGAAAACTGTTGCGACTGACCTTGGAATAATCCGTGCGACTTTTGAAATTTTACTATTCGTAACACGAATTTCTTCACGTGTCCGATGCTTGCAAAAATTAGCACAAAGCACTTGTTAATATACAGAACAATAAATCACATCTGTTAGTCTTTGTTCTTTCATTAGCAGCTAAATATTTACATTCCGTCTGCATGCTATTGTAAAGTCGTTTCATAACAAATTTTTAGTGGCCGTTGATTATGCATGATTATTGTTAAGAAATGTCATGCGTCTCTCCTGTCTTCGTCATTCTTTTTAAAGGCTTGTGACGATAGATCGCTATATTGCCGCCTTTTGTGCAGACAGCCACTGGCCCCTGAAAGTCCATAACATGAGCAAACAGTGAAAGGTCAACCACGCTGACACCATGATTTTGACGACTTGCAGAGAGTTTTGCCGACCCAGAAATGCCACACCGCAACACCAAATAAAATGCCGCGATTCGCCGGCTACTTCCGAGAAGTAGCGAGCGCTGGCGAGACAGACCGAGCCGTAGCCCAGACGTGGCCCACACACATGGCCCGCGTGAGGATTGGCACGCTACGGCCGGTTCTTCTACAACTGATTAGCCTCCATGCGTCTAAGTTGCAAACGCGAAGGGTGAGCCATTTCAACGAAAGAAATTATAGGGACCTTTTTTTTCTAACAAGCTTTCCGTATGGCGTACGGCCACAACGGCCACACTTCCCAGCTCGGAACTGCCGTGTAACTGGAGGAGGAGCACAGCAGGTGATTGAAAGTCGGCGGGCCACAACAGGTAATGATCCTCCAGAGTAACGCCATGCGGATGTCGAATGGCATATCTCCGGTCGTATAGGGCCTTTATTATGACCTGAATAATCAAATGGTTGCCACTTTTTCCATTGATTTTAGCAATTCCAAAAGACTGCTGTCAATTCATTCAATCTTGATTGTTCACAAATCTTTCAAAGCTCTGCCAAACTCCGAAATTGGCTCCCCTTCGTCTGTCAAATCTAAACCCGTTTCGCCCTCTAATACGTCAACAGCCAGTTTATCTCCTTCTTGAAGACCCTGGGGGAACCGATTCCTTGGCTGAGAACATACAGCGATCAGAGATCAAATAGTCAATAGTCGTAACACAAAGCTTGCTGCTATTGTCAATTAAATATTTAAATTCTTTATGCATGGTTCAAAAAGTTCAAATGGCTCTGAGCACTATGGGACTTAACATCTATGGTCATCAGTCCCCTAGAACTTAGAACTACTTAAACCAAACTAACCTAAGGACATCACACAACACCCAACCATCACGAGGCAGAGAAAATTCCTGACCCCGCCGGGAATCGAACCCGGGAACCCGGGCGTGGGAAGCGAGGAAGCTACCGCACGACCACGAGATGCGGGCTTTATGCATGGTATTGTAAAGTTGTTTCGTAGCAATTTTACAGTGTCCGTTGATTATGCGACAGCATAATAGATATTAAATATTCCCATCCCTCTCTTCTGTCTCCCTCATTCATTTTTAAGGTTTCCGTTTACCTAGAATATGCAAACTGAGGGCACAACGTGTCAGAGTTCTTAAAACACTTCAGTGTCAACGGGAAGGATAGTGCCTTCTTGAGATGAATACCAGTAAAACAAGGGTATTTAAAAGTAGCCTAATTACGTGAGATGGTGTTGAGAGAGAAATTTCGATATGATACGGTTAGTACTAGACGAATTTTGCTATTCTGGCAGAAAAATGGCTGACGACGGCAGAAGTGAAGAAGATATAAAGTGCCGACAGTCCATAACACGCAATGGTTTTTACTCTTCAATTACCACTGGACGTCTTGGCAATCTTATATGAGAAGAGTTAGAGTGCACAAATGTCCAAACGTGATGTTACAGTAGACTGTGTTTCAGGTTTTCTGTGGCGTAGTGAAATTACCTACAGCGCAAAGTCATTTTAGCTTCGAAAATGTGCCCCTGAAGCTACACCAGACCCACAGACTTAGAGAAAACTGGGCCGAGTATCCTTAGAGATAACTGCAACCAGCACTTTTTTCCCTTCATTGTTGTTTCATCTCCCTCGCCGCATACAGGCGGGGTGAGTTCTGAGCTATACAATACGCCGTTTTTCAGCTAAGAGTATTCTTAAAAATATTACAAACATTACAAAAGCATGAAGACTGTTTGTCGTTTTTAAGTTAAAGAGATTAAATGTGGACAGCTAAAATGAGGAAAATATATGCAGTTTAAAAACATATTGCATGGTGCTGAGATTCTTCTGCGAAAACAACACTGAAGTACTGTTGTGTCACTTAAAATCTGAAGGCCCTACACTGGATGAGAAGTGTTTTGGGAGGAGAGAATATGTTCCATAGGGTTGAGGGGTGTGGGTAAAAAGATAGACTGTTTAGTAGGAAACTTTGGAAATGGTAGGTACTGGTTGAGGTTGAATGGTGGGAAATGCACGTGGGAAAGACAAAGGTTGATGAAAGGCTGATGTGTCTGTAGAGCAGTGCTTACAAGACGAGAGGAATGGACAGGGAAAAGGAGCCCTGATGTGGAGTAGATTAGGTCGGGAAGGATTAAAGTTGATAGGACGGATACAAATTCGGGGCGTACCTTATTGTCTGTGAGAAGGAGTTGGTTGACTGCCTTTTTGTGTCACTTTATTGTATATAGCTGATGTGCTATCCCTCCTCGAACGGGCTCGAACATCTTTCCTCGATTAAATGTAGCTGCTAACGTCCGAGGGTGTGCTGACACTCAAAGTCTCCAAATTTTTTTTGTGAAAACTCGGAAACCTTTTGAATCTTTATTCCTCATGCCTGCATATTTGCAGTTCTCTACTGTGAGAGGTCTGCTAACCGCAGCGTTTAACACGGTGGTGTGTGACGTAACTATCGGCGCGTGAGGAACAGAGTGCTATACTCGACTTTCGAATTCGAAGAGGTGGTCCACAAATGAAGCACCTTGTTCTTCAGCATGACAACGCCAGTCCACACATGAGCGCTGCGGCACCTGAAACAATCCGACACCTTTGGTCCAGTGTCATCGACCATCCTTCATACAGGCTCGACTTGGCACAATCCTTCTTTCATCTATCTATCGCTTGCGCCGTGTCCCGCGGTGATTCAGGATCGGCCATGGTTAAACGGATTTGTCATGTTAATGTTCAGGGGTGGCCGGATGCCCTTCCTGCCGCCACCCCATAACCCCCGGGATGGAATACGAGTAGTGTACACCAGCGGTCTGTGTCTAGCGTAAATCGTGAAACAGCGTGGATGTGTTCCAAATGTCTGCGAGTCGTGTAACTGAGGCGGGACGTAGGTACCAGCCCGGTATTCACCTAGTAGGATGTGGAAAACCGCCTAAAAACCACATCCATGCTTGGCGGCACACCGGCAGTCGCCGTTAATCCGCTGGGCGGATTAGATCCGGGACCGGCGCGCCTACCCGAGTCCAGGAAGCAGTGCGTTAGCGCTCTCGGCTACCCTGGCGGCTACAATCCTTCTTTCATCTGATTCCAAAACTTAAAGAACACTTTCGAGGACTTCACTTTGATGGTGACGAAGCAGTTCAACCAGAGGTGAGGTTGTGGTTCTGCTAACAAAATCAGATATTCTATAGCGACTGTATCAACAAACTGGCCTCTCGTTGGGAGAAATGTGTTCGTCGCCAGGGCGACTGTGTTGAAAAATGAATATGTAAACACCATGAATAAATATGTAACATATTAACAAAAGTTGTTTTATTTGAAAAGTTGAAATTTCGAAGGTATTGGTTTTCAGCACGCTCTCGTACTATTGTGGCGAGCAGTGAGGTAAATCAAGAGCCTGCACTTTGTTTAGAGTTGGGAGAGACGGCTTTGCCACGGCTGGAGAGCCGCCCTCAGGTTCAGGTAACTCCCTTATTAACTTCCCGCATTCAGAAGTCTCCCGGCGCTGAGGCTGTTGAGGCGCCTTCCCATCATATGCCCTGCGGGGCTTCGCGATTCGGTGGAGTTAATATCGCGCGACACGGGCGATAATCGATAGCTCTCGTTCCGCAATCGAGAGCGACCCGCGGCTGTGAGCCGGCAGGGGCCCGGAGCGCGAGCGAGCGGGCGCGCGCAGCCAGCCAGCCTGGCAGCGCTGCCGTCTCCTGCGCCCAATGTGCCGTTATTAACGCGATTCCCGTGCAAATGGCAGGGAAAACTGCGCCGCTCTGTGCGGCGCAAACTCGTTTACGCCCTGCTCTGCACTCGCGTTGGCACTCGTCGCGTCCTGAACGAGGCGCCGTAAATCACGGACGGCGGCATCTCTGTGCACCTCATGGAGGTGTGTGTGTCGCATCAGTGCAAACAGAATGCGATGACACTCTTCAGACATGGATATTAAACTCGCGACCAATATTTCTGCTGCCCATTAAAGCATTCGTTATACAATGATGTGCTTTCAATAATTTTTTAAATCTAAATCTGTACTCTTCATACCACTGTGAAGCACACGGCAGGGTCATTTAACATTACATCACTTAATGCTTCTTCCCTTTCAGTGCGCATATGGAGGTTGAGAGGCACGACGCGAATATGGACAACCGTCAGCTGTATAATGTGAAACGTCCCCTTAGAAAAATTATAAATGACTGTGCTTAAACTGACACACAATATTTTTAGCGCAACGCAATCTGACTTTTAATAATCCCTACAAAAGAACATATACCTATACCTTTCATGAATCACTTACCTCACAAAAATCTTCGTTACTCAAACTACTGCAATACAGCGAGCGCCAATACTGCCAGCTAATTAAAAGATTCTAACTACTGAAGCCACTAACTACTGATAGGCATAGTTAGCAAATGATAGATTTTGATAAAGAACAAACAATGTATTTACCTTGACAGTGTTCAAAAGTCATAATATATATCAGTTCATGACATCCAGTCTTACAAATTTACTGTCTCTGATGGACACACGTCCAGATCATCCACTCTCAAAACTCCGCCATCTCTCCCCCCACATCCACCTGCGCAACGCTACGCGCTGTTAACAGCCAACTGCCCAACACTACAATAGCCAGCAACAATGCAAACGAGCCACAGGCTGCACACAGCACAACCAGTGATTTTCATACAGAGCGCTACGTGGCGTTACCAATAAAAAAACCTATACAGCCTACTTACAAATGGATTGACGACAATGAAGTGTTTCGGACCGGGACTCGAACCCGGATTTCCCGCTTGTCGCGAGCCGGTTGTCTTACCATTAGGCTATACGAGCACAACTCACGGCAGACCCAAACCTCCGTATATCGTGAACCATGTGTCTACAACCTGCACAACAGGCGTGCATGACAGAAAAAACTGTGCAACGTATTTCAGAATAACAAAGACACTGCAATATCTCACGGGACGTGGTGGCCGAGCGTTTCTAGGCGCTTCAGTCCGGAACCGCGCGACTGCTACGGTCGCAGGTTCCAATCCTGCCTCGGGCGTGGATGTGTGTGATGTCCTTAGGTTAGTTAGGTTTAAGTAGTTCTAAGTTCTAGGAGACCGATGACCTCAGATGTTAAGTCCCATAGTGCTAAGAGCCATATTTTGTAATTTCGCAATAAATAGGAAGTGAATTCATAGATTCCTCACTTAATGCTATTTCGAGAAACTTTTTAAGCAGTATTTCGAGACGTAGTTAGCGTTTGTCTTCACGAACATGCCAGTTGAGGTGACGATCTCCACGGTGTCAAACATACCTTTGACCATACGCGCTAAACCTCTTTGTATTAGTTCACTGCCCCTGAGAGTATAGGCCTCTCACAGATGATAAATGTTTTAGGTTGAATCGCACGAGTGTTTCGTAAGCAGTCTCCTTTGCACAGTGGTTTCATTTTCCCGGCATACTACCAATAGATTGAAGTCTTACCTACGACTGAGCTTATATAATTATTCCATTTCATACACCTATAAAGTGTTAAATCCTTATATTGATATTAGTTGACTGATTCCAAACGTGATTAATTTGTATTATAATCATAAAACACAACCGTTTTTCGTTTTCTGAAGTGCATGACCGATCATTAGACATAGGTCCTAAGCACTATGGGACTTAACTGCTGAGGTCATCAGTCCCCTAGAACTTAGAACTACTTAAACCTAACTAACATGAGGACATCACACACATCTATGCCAGAGGCAGGATTCGAACCTGCGACCGTAGCGGTCGCGCGGTTCCAGACTGTAGCGCCTAGAACCGCTCGGCCACTCCGGCCGACCATTAAAGATAGTTTCCTGTGTTTGCTCCTCTTTTAATTCTTATCAGAATCCGACAGAATATTGTACAATTCTTTTTCAGAGAATGCTCCTCTATCGGTAACTGCATAACTTGTTAAAGTATGAGTTTTTTTATTAATATTATCACCCAGGTCATTAATATACAAAATGAAGAGCGTAGGTCGTAACACACTTTCCCGTGGCACGCATAAAGTTACGTCTATATCTGTCAATGTCTCTCCGCACAAAATAAGAAATAACAGTCTTACCACGAAATTCTCAATCCATTCACGAATTCAGTTTAATATCATTAGGACATAAAAGCTTTTTTAAATATGTAATAGAACTGTAAGGGTCCAAGATGGCCGACGAGTGAGATAACAGGTATTTTCTTCGTCCACTAAAATAACTTGTTTAAGACGAAATAGTGTCAAATTTCCATTTTCTTTGTTTTGTATACTTGCTGTAGTTGTCACACAACTGAAATGGCTCTGAGCACTATGGGACTTAACATCTGAGGTCATCAGTGCCCTAGAACTTAGAACTACTTAAACCTGACTAACCTAAGGACATCACACACATCCATGCCCGAGGCAGGATTCGAACCTGCGACCTTAGCAGTCGCGCGGTTCCGGACTGCGCTCCTAGAACCGCTAGACCACCGCGGCCGGCCCACACAACTGAATATTAGCGTCCCAGCAGAGCTTGTTCTTGAAAAAACTACGTGTTAACTGAAGTCCAGATAGTCACGACATAACACGAAATTTTGCATGACATACACACAAAAAATTCTAACCAAGTTTTCATGATACTGCCAAATTCGTTAAAAAAACGGCTACTAGTTTCATCAGTGTACACTGTCGCAATAAAAGTGTAATTAAACGTTTCTAAATAGATAGACGCGATCTAGGTCTAAATTTTCCGAGTGATAAACGTTTAAAAACCTCACCAAACACGCATGATAACGTAAATTCTCTAATGGCAAAGTAATTCAAATTTATTCTTCGGTCATTACATCTCTAAATCAGTACAAAAACAACCACGGCACGTAAGTTCTTTGTGTTCAAAATGGTTCAAATGGCTGCAAGCACTATGGGACTTAACATCTCAGTTCATCAGTTCCCTAGACTTAGAACTACTTAAACCTACCTAACCTAAGGATATCACACACTTCCATGTTCGAGGCAGGGTTCGAACCTGCGACCGCAGTAGCAGCGTGGTTCCCGACGGAAGCGCTTAGAACCGCTCTGCCTCCGCGGCCAGCTAGTCCTTTGCGTTGTTTTTTGTTTATACTCAGCCAATCTCGCGTCCTTGACAAATTTAAAACATTCTTTAAACTTAATTATTCTTTCGAAACTGACCACGCGTGAGAGATGTTGGAGGTGCTATAGGGTAGCGAGTAGATGGATTTGTTGCCAGTCTTGTAGGAAATATTTTCACTGGGGGGATGCAGTGGGGAGAATGTTGGGAAAACAAAAAAAAGGTAGAAATGGCTCTGAGCACTATGGGACTTAACTTCTGAGGTCATCAGTCCCCTAGAACTACTCAAACCTAATTAACCTAAGGATATCACAAACACCCATGCCCGAGGCAGGATTCGAACCTGCGACCGTAGCGGTCACACGGTTCCAAACTGTAGGGCCTAGAACCGCTCGGCGTTGGGAAAACAGGAGATGCTCTCTCCTGGAACTGCAGAGTACGCAGTAGCAACATTTTGATTGGGGAACAGGAAAAGAAAATCCGTGCCCTTCAGGCACCGCTGGAGGAAGCGAGGAAGGAACTCATAAGGATCCAGGGAGATAGGGGAGAGGAGGGTGGTTGGGAACTGGCAGCTGGTACGAGGATAGGAAGAAAGAGAACGTGATCTGACAGTCTTATATCAACACATAAACAGGTATCTACTACTGCCAGAGTTAAGTGGAGAAGAGCTCAGGTAGAACAAGGAGCAGGAAATGTGCGGTAAACTTCAACCGAGGCCAAGAAGCCAAGGAATGTACAAAGTGTTAGGAAGAAGAAAGTGCTGCCGCCAGGTAGTAGCCATGGGCGAGGTGTCGGACCTCAATTACAGGAAAGTTTAGGGACAGCGTACCAGGCCACCAGTATCTTCAAGCCAAACGCAGAGCTAACTCATGTGATAGCGGACCTAGGGCCTTTATGTAAGAATTTTACAAAAGAGGATGATGTAGTGGGTGGGGAGGGAAACAGTTTGGACAGGAATGGGGCATATGACATAGGTGGTGACCTGGTCGAGATAGCTTCCCTGACTCATGGCATCAAAGTACGCTTTGTTGAGCTGTTCCGGCGTCCGACCACGCCTTGGTGGAGCTGTGAGGAGAATCGGTGTGGGGTTATGGATGGCTCTAAGGACAGCCAACTTTGCTCATATTTCTCTGATGCCCGTCGGGACTATCAACAGATGGGGATTCACTAGCTATGGGATACACCTATACAATACTGGGAAGGGAAGATTGGTACGGTTGATTCTTGAAGGTATAGGGGGTGGATCTCGGGCCGCAAATGGTCAAATAACTGTTGTCATAGGTAGAAAAAGTATGTCTTTTTAGGGCAAATTCAGACAACATGTCCCCCTGCCTAAAGATTATCTCCAGCAGTTTAAAAAATACTTAAACAATCACTCATAAGACAGATTTTAACACTTCAAATATCACACATACCAGATGTCACAAAGAAAAACAAACCATTGGAAAGAGTAACATGGGGCTTTTCACAGACTTAACAATGCTCCACCAAGATGAAAGAATATAATTGATAAGTTTAACTCATCACATTGCTACCCTCAGTTAAAGTGAAGACGAATTACAGTATGAGTTGTATGGAATGAGTACAGAATATGGATTGAGAATAGATCGAAGAAAGACGAAAGTAACGAGAAGTAGTGGAACTGAGGACAGTGAGAAACTAAATATCAGAACTGGTGATCACAGAGTAGATGTCCTAGACCGCAAAGTAACCAAAAGTAGCAAGGAAGATATAAAAAGTGGACCAACACTGGCAGACCAAATAGAAAGTCCACGCAACGTCAGCGAGTGTTTGTAGCTGTACAAATATGATACTTCCCAAGATATGTGCCCCTTATGACTATATTGGTATAAGGAAAACGCAATCATAATGAACTACATACAGAAGATATGAACAAATAAAATTCTTATACATTACAGTAAAAGAACAAAAATATATAAATGTACAAGCCAAAACAGTACACGATGTGGTACTGGGGTAGAGTACTATGTTACATAGCCAAAATAACTGATGATGTCATAAGTAGATAAAATGGAGAGGGTGGAAGCAGAGAAGATAATGGAATCAATAGAATGTCGGTGGGAGCCAGTTATACTATTTACAAGAAGCGTATTATATTACGATGACAAACATAATAACTTACTGCTGATACTTTAGCAAGGATGAGTACTGGAACTGTATTTGATGCTTAAGGATTAAGTTGGGATTCTGTGATTGGTGTTTAGTGACAAGAAGAATTTCAAGTAATAATAGTTTTAATCAATAAAACTAGTCATAGAATCCTGACTTAATTCTTAATCATCAAACACATTTCCATCATTCATTCTTGTTAAAGTAGCAGCAGTCAGTTGATACTTTTCTCACCGCAAATAATACGCTTATTGCGATAGTAGAACTGTTCCCCATTCACATTCCGTAAACCCTTCCACCTCCCTTCACCCCATCCCTTTCTGACCATTATTTAAGGTCACCAGTTATTTTGTCTACATAATATAGTAGTCTGTGACTGTAATCTCTTTTGTATTGTTTTGGATTGTACAATAAACCTTACAATACAAGGCGTGGGGGGTCAATTTGTGCCCACCTTTTGTAAATATTTTAATTCCGATTGATATTTCATATTTTAAAATTGTGTTAAAAATATTCATTGCTTTTTATTATTTTCTCTACCAGATTTTATAAGTACATAATTTTCTCTACTAAACTTATTTGTTTAATTTAAGTGAAAAAATCTACCTCCATGGTAGTAGATGTGACTTGACAAAAATGTCTTATTCCATAAATTATAACATTTCAGCAATACAGACCCTCTGGGCGTTGAATTTCTTTGTTGGGTAGCAACAATGATCTCAACAACGGTTCCTTTCTCTTCTGTTTCTGATTGTTTCATGGTCGTTCTTATTCAGTGCCGTTTTGTCCAGCATTGGGGCCAACTTCAACTGGAAATGTACTGTCGCTTTATTACTGAGGGAGAAGTACTAGATATTTCAGAAGAATCTACAGATTCTGGAATTGAATTTGGTGATAATGGTGAAGTGGTGGGTGAAGTTCAAGAGGAATGCATTGTGTGCGAGGATGTGGACAGTGATGGTGTACAACCAGACCCTGAAGGCGACCTCCAGGCACCCTCAGCGGATGGTGTCACGGTTGGTGAGGTCAGTGAGAATTATTTTACAACCACTGTAAAAGTTTTTTACGTCCAAACCTCCTCATATCACAAGTCAATTAGCACAAAACGTAGAGGAAGTGTGGGAAGGTATAAGAAAGAAGGTTAAGTAGGAACAATAAAAGAATCGTTTGAAAAGATTTTTTTCCAGAAATTGTTAACATCATAACAAAGCGTACCCATGAAGGAGAAATGAGACAGAACTTGCCCAAAACAGACAGACTTGAATGGGCATATGTAGGGCTACGTATTATTATTGAGAAGGAGGGAGATAGTAAGTTGTCGTCTACTCCTGATTTAAGGTCCAACATTTCCGGAAGGTTTGCTTATAATGTTTCTATGAGTACAGCTAGATTCCATCAGCTTACTAAAATATTAAGATTTGTTGACAGATGCAAAATGAGGACAGGGAACATGACAAGTTTGCTGCAGTAGGAGAGGTATTTGATAAAACGAATGAATTAATGCCACGATATTATTCTGCTGAGACACACACTATTACTGATGAAATTTTGTCGTTGTTCCTTGGAATGTGTTCCTTCAAGGTCTCAAGTCATTTACACGAATGCTCACAGACTAAAAGCAGATGTGTTCTCAGCATGGAGCCGTATGCAGGGAAGAAAAATGATAATCGGCGACAATAAAATTCAGCTGCTGCTGCAATGGGACGGCTGATTGTTGCTATGCGTAATTCACGGACAGATACACTGATCATCCAGAACATTATGCCCACCGACCTTCTGTCAATATAAAACCGTCCAGATGATAGCGGCGTTAGCTGGCGAGGAATGAATGTTAATCAGACACATGCATGATTCATGTAGTATCAGTGAGGGTGCTGTCCGTGTGTAGGCTGAGAAAGAAGTGCTGTTTATCTGAGTTTGACAGAGGTCAGATTGTGATGGCCCAGAGGCTTGCCACGAGCACTTCGGAAAATGGACGACCTGCCGGGCGTACGAGGAGTGCTGTGGTGAGTGTCTTCAACACGTGGTGAAATCAAGACGTCGTGGGGTTGTGGGTCAACCCTCGTTACAGATGTCGGACAACGTAAACACTGGTAAAATAGGGCTGGCAGCGATTTTAATGCTGGCCAGAATACACATCTGCATGAATGCCCAGCGAACAGAACATTCGTTAAGATGGGTCTCCGCACCCTACAACCTTTGCATGTGCCAATGTTAACACCACGACGTCGACAACTACGACTAAAATGGGCACGTGACCATCGGCACTGAGTGTTAGCGCAGTGGCAGAGCGTTGCATGGCCTGATGAATCCCGACAACGTCTTCTTCATTACGATGGGAGGACGCGAATCCGTCGTCTTCCAGGGGAACAGCTCCTGGACACCAGTTGTGTGGCACGTGGACATCCAAGGATCAAGTGGAGCTCCTGCAAGGCACCACGACGGCCAAGGATTGTCGTACATTGGTTGCTGACCACGGACACCGATTCACAACGATCATGTATCCTTACGGCAGTGGCACTTTTCAGCAAGACAATGCGCCGTGACCTAAGACCAGGAGTGTGAAGAATCAGAGTGACAAGTTCCAATTGACGTGCTGGCCTCCCAACTCTCCCTCCTCAGCGGAATTTACTTGAATAATGTGACGTGTGTGTGTGTGTGTGTGTGTGTGTGTGTGTGTGTGTGTGTGTGTGTGTGTGTGCAGATGTGGCATCTCCATCCAGCGACCAACCAAGGCCTCATTGCTTCCGTGCTGCAACGCGTCGTCGCTGTCACTCATGCCGAAGGTGGACGCGCCGGTTATTGAGTAGGTAGTCATAATGATCTGACTGATCAGTGTGTTACACTTCAGTTGATTTGTCCGAAGATTTGTGGAGGAATCACAAGCTAACTCTCGTGGAACTATTACAAGCTAATTGGAAGGATGTCCATAATCATAATGGTTTCTTACATCCCTCGTGAACCTCCCCCCCCCCCCCCCCCCCAAAAAAAAAAAGAATAAACCTTCTGTTGCTGTTCACTCAAAATCATGACGCTGAAATTGGTTCACCTGCTCATACTAAGAAGAAAACAGTGATAAATTTACATTATAATGAGACGAAAGGGGTCATGGCACAATGGATAAAAATTTTCAATTAAGAAGGCTACAAAAAGGTGCCGGCCGCTATCTATTTTCTATACTGTCGTCGACGTAGCAGCGTTAAATGGTTATACGCTGTGTCTACTCAAAGTCACAGACTGAAATAAGACGAAATCTAATAAGCGAGGACTTTTTTCTTCAAGAACTAAGACTGCAGTTCACTTAACCATGCACTGAATAAAGGGCTACGAATATCAGAGGACTCCATAAGTGTGTGCTTTCAGCCATACGAGATATTTTCGGACGGAATATCAAGCAGAAGGAGGAAGGGGAAGATTTCATTCGTGTTGTTGTGATAGGCAGTCAAAATCAGTGAAGTACAATAAAGTGAACGAAACAACAATGATCAGTAACAACTGTAAGAGAGACACATGCAGTAAACAGAGCAAGAAAACTGTTACGTGTTCCAAGGGTGTAAATATTTCCGAAAAAAGAGATGAAAAAATGATCCCAGAAACTTTGTATTATAAGCTGCTGTATTTAACCTAAAGTATCTGTAATGTCTTTGAATTACAACGCAGCATTCTTCAATAACTCTGTAATAACTTCACCCACCAATTTAAAGAGATACTGCTCAAGAAAATATGACTAAATAAACTTAAATTATGAATAAAATGTTTTGGAGAGAGTGCTAAAACAAATTTACAGTTTCTGGATCTTTATTAGCCATCAGTGGCTCTTTGTACATTTTGGAGATAAAGATCAATACAAATTAAAGAAATATGAATTATAAAAAAAATTCTTAGGGTGGACACAAACTACTCCCCCATTCCAACCCCACTTGGTACAGCACATTAAAAAAGATTGGTACTGTTAGGGTGAATACATCTTTAGTCTTTGAGTGTAATGTAATTAAAGGTTTATTTTTTCAGAGTTTCTTTGTATGTTCCATTATACTTGTGTTTTTCTGTATGGATATAGAGTCTTAAAAGGCCATATATCTATTCAAAAACAATCTTTGTGCAGCTATAACCTTTCACCGATATTGTGTGAACCATCTGTTTAGTCACAGTCTGTTTGAACATGGCCTAGAATCCCGTTAGCTGCCTCACTAAGAACTACACAATAAATGTTACTGTGCAAAATCACTACTGTGTATTCCAGTTTTTAAATACATTTACTATGAGCTGAAATAAGAATTTCTGTACAAGAACCCATAAAAAATCATGTGGCCGAACTGGTATATGATCACAGCATGAGGCGCATTCCCTTCCAACTCTCCCAAATAATTTGCAGAAAACCACATTCCTCCTGTGTGAACTGAGATATATCGCACTCCAGCGGAAAATTGCACCCTTGAATGATACATAACATGGGGAATAGTGGTATAAAAGCACAGTAGCTGCAGCACGCTGCTTCATGTCGTTATCAGCTAATTCAATCACAAACATCGGTCTGAATCCCCTCATTGTCAAATTATTTCTTGGACTTAAAAGAAAAGACACCAATAATACTGTTACTATTCCCCGAACTCTATGAAGTAAAGAGGGGTGTGAAGATTTCTCGGACACCCTGCATAACACTATATATACACGGTATATACGTTATCGGAGGTGGATCAATGGGGGAAGCTGAAAACTCTGAGGTGTTTCAGTGGAGCCTCATTTTGCGCAAGGTTTAGCTCTTTGTAACAGCTCTCACAGTCTCTGCGTTACCTTGCACACACGTTTCGGAAACACAAGGTGACTAGCTCTCCCTAATTTTTTTGAAGTACTGCTGAGGGAGGTGCCATTACCGCAGGGCTGCCATCTGAGAAGCTAATGCTGGAACTGTGTTTAGCTTCCGTAAAACTTTTTACGACGCCGTTAAACGTTGGCGCCACTGCGTCTTATGGGACACTTTGAGCGCAGAGACACCGGCGGGGCAGGCTGTCACACAGACCACTACGAATTAGGAGTTGCGGGAAAATCAATGGGCCCGGCGAGAGGAAGGATATTCTGCACTCATAAAACATAAAGGTTAAAACTATAGCTGCAAGTTCCTGGCATGAGGAAACAACTTGTCATTCGCTGCATAACATCAGTTATTTTACTTCGTTGTTGACTGATCTGTGAATCTGCACCTTTTTTTTCACTTTGGTCGATCTAGTGAGTACTGAAGTAATACAGACACTCTTCTGGATGTATTGGGAGCGTTCGTTGTCCGGAAGCTTCTCTTCGTCCTCCTGATAAGATCGTATTCTTCTGAAAAAAAAAATAAAGCGCTTAATTTCTCGTGTTTGGGGTTCACAGTCATGTAGAACTTTTCAGAGTGCATTATATTTAAAAGATGTGTGGGTAAAAATCCTATGTCGACATCACCAATATTCTTTACTGATTGTTGGTCTCGGCTCATTCACGAGCCATTGCCAAGTCAATCTACAATGTTGGTCACTGTGTGACAATCATCATACATTGTCGTATTCTTAGAGCTAAGTCACCAAAGAATACGACGATTTGTAATGATTGTCACACACTGAATAGCATTTTAGACTGGTCTGAGGATGGCTCGTTAATGAGCCGAAACCCGTAAATAATAAAGAAAATTCGCGATGTTGACGCAAGTTTCTTATCCGCACATGTCTTAAATGAACAGATTGCCTATTTCCGCATTGACAGAGTTAAAGAATAACATTATACACACTAATGACTGTAGTAATTATTTACTTCACAATTGCCATTTCGGCCTTAAGCCCATTGTCATGTGGTGATCTGCTTCAGTTCATGACAAACTTTAAAATGATGTCAGAGGATTTCTGAAAGAAAAACGCGCTGTGTAATCTTTCATTATAGCCTATAAAGAGTTTAGATGTTACTTCTATCTACCGTCTGCAATCGCTGTGAAACGCCAATCATTTGGTTATCCAAGTACGTGCACTTCGTTTCAATTTGACTTTGTTGGATATTCTCTTTATGGTGTCGAAAGTTTCATGGTTACATTAAACTCTGAGCAGTGTGGTGACTGCAACAGATTTGCTCTCTTTCCTTCATTGCCATGAACAACGTAAATACGATGCTTTAGTCTGCACATATTCATCACGGGTACAACACCACAAATGTTGAGTACAAGTCTCTCGACTTTACGCCAGTTCTGTATCTCGTATGTCAGTTCTGCGTCCTACTTAACTCACTGATCTTCAGATTTGGCCCACAATTCTGAGCATACTCCACGGCTCACAAGAAGAGCTGAGGTAAACATCGTGAAACTTACGCCCAAGCCACACAGGTACTTGTTTGTCGAGGCCTTACGAAGTCCACATCAAGCGAAAAGCGTCATGAGAAATTAAAAGTAAAGAAAAAATTACTGGCGATCGAGACAAATGTGTAGTGTAATTATATGATAGACTGTCCTGCTCGTTCTGCAGGTGAAAATGCGTGTGATTTTGACATTAGGGAGATGCTAAAAGATATTTGATCCTCCTACGATGCGAGAGCTCGGAGACAGTACTCGGCTTGTGATTTCAAGAATTTCGGCAGCCGAAATTCGACGACAGTTTGAAAAATTCCTCGCAATGTGGCAGGCAGAACTTGCTGCAGAAGGTCGTCACGTTAAACTGAAGCACCAGATTGCTAAGTTTCTTGACAAAGCGAATCTAATAAATTTCTTACAATTGCTTACCCCGTGCATAAAAAAATGGTTCAAATGGCTCTGAGCACTATGGGACTCAACTGCTGTGGTCATCAGTCCCCTAGAACTTAGACCTACTTAAACCTAACTAACCTAAGGACATCACACACATCCATGCCCGAGGCAGGATTCGAACCTGCGACCGTAGCGGTCGTGCGGTTCCAGACTGCGCGCCTAGAAGCGCGAGACCACCGCGGCCGGCTTACCCCGTGCATTCCCCACACAATAAATATCAGTGTTAATTCGCCTGGGAGGCGTCGCATAGGCCTGCTGCTGTAAACTGAAGGGTAGGCCGAATGTGGGAAGCGGGTAGGAGTAGGTGAGGTAAAAACTCTCGGTACTGCTCTTAGAAATGGTTTTACTATATCACAACAATATTAACTTGAATACGTAATAACGTGAATACCTAACTTTGCACTGAGGAGGACGTAGATGCGAAGCCGAATGTACAGAAGCTCACAAAAGTTACACAGGCAAAATCTGTAGTGGCTCGCCCACTATGAAATAGAAACGATGTTGCTGGGTCGTCTACTCGGGATCAAATGGGCTGAATCTGGAGCGGCGCTCGTAGAGCTGCACAGCGACAGCTAGAGGGCGTTGAGGTCGGTGTCTGTGTCGTAGTTCCAACCTAAGAAGTTGTACCTAATCCGTGGCATCATAGCTATCGATATCACAGTTAACACCCATCTTGCTAGGGTATATGATTTGTTTAGTAGTAGTTGCAGAGCTATATCATTTGTTCATACTACTAACTAATTTTTTATGACGATAGTAGAAGATTGTGTTCTTATCTATAGAAGATCGTAGCATATTTAATATGTGAATATAGTGCACTTTATACTCAGTAATACTCGCAACGTTAGACCATAGCGAAGCTGCTGGTGCCTTTTGGCAGGTAGTGTAATTTTATGGCTGGCTTCTCCTCCGAGCACCAATAGCATTCCTGCAGGCAGCCGGTATAGACGACAGTTGGGAAGCAGTAACGAGGGTTGGCCAGCATCGTTGCTAGGGGCAACGCCTCCCTCTTCGCAGGGCGATTCAGCCTGCCGTCATAAGCGGCGGGGCGCATTTCGCAGCTGCAGGAATCGTTACCACACTTCGTAATAATTCCTTAGAAAAGGCAGCAAGCCGTTTATCGTATAGTCAGCATAGTGTCCGTCAAAAGCAGTTCCCGCAACGTGAAACTGTCGAATAATCGAAATATCTGAGTAGTGCCAGTGGGGGAAGTAATGTCTCCATTCAGTTATTTTTGGTCCATACGCTCAGTGATTAAAATATTCTCACGAAGTGTGAGCTGCAGTTTTTTTTGTTATTTCCTATGGAGATATCTAAAGTCACTTGTGGATGAGACCCAAGTGGATACGGCGATGGAATTTGTTGCCAGAATTGTAGCTGCCTGTGATGTGATGCCGGCCGAGTGGCCGTGCGGTTCTAGGCGCTACAGTCTGGAACCGAGCGACTGCTACGGTCGCGGGTTCGAATCCTGCCTCGGGCATGGATGTGTGTGATGTCCTTAGATTAGTTAGGTTTAATTAGTTCTAAGTTCTAGGCGACTGATGACCTCAGAAGTTAAGTCGCATAGTGCTCAGAGCCATTTGAACCATTTTTTGTGATGTGATTCAAAACACACCAGAGATCTTTGTCAAGGTGCGTCAGAACCTTGGCTCTAAGCACTATGGGATTTAACAGCTGAGGTCATCAGTCCCCTAAACTTAGAACTACTTAAACCTAACTAACCTGAGGAAATCACACACACCCGTGCCCGAGGCAGGATTCGAACCTGCGACCGTAGCAGCAGCGCGGCTCCGGACTGGAGCGCCAAGAACCGCACGGCCACCGCGGCCGGCTGTCAGAATCTTGTTCGCCGATGTCATTTTTTACGCTGAGGCTGATGGTCGTCAGTGTCAACAAATTTCGTAGGATACAGTGCAAATGGTACGTTCATTGTGTCAGTGATGGTATTTGCGCCTCTGTTTTATCTCAAGGAATCCCTAGCAGGACCGCTGCATCAAAGGCTGGGTATCTTTGTTTTGTCCGCAGCTACATTTGATAATAAAGTAAGAATAAGCAACAGTCGCTGCATGCAGGAGGGTCTATACTAGCTGAACCATAATCTTGAACAAAGCAGTCTTGATTGCGAAAATATTGCTTTAATCACGCGTTTCGCCTTTTCTGGGCATCATCAAATTATCATGGACCGAGAGGTATTCGTAGAACAATTACGCTGCGGAAGAAGCCTACATCCACATCGAGCTACCGGAGCATATGACTCTGCTATAGTCACAACGGCATGAAATGTGGTGCAGAGAGAGGATTGCACTCACAGAGTTGCATACATACTACTTCACTAACCACAGTGGAATGAAAACCATTTGTCACATCAGAAACCGCCGAACATGTATACAGCTGAGCATTAGACTGCTAAGTGAAGCTAGCTGTATGCAGTTCTGTAAGTGTGGTCCCATCGCTGCACCACAGCACCTGCCTCCATGACTGTATCGGAGGCACATGGCCCGGTAACTGGAAGTGCGCTTGTGTTTTGTTTACTACTGCATGTTGTTGTTGTTGTGGTCTTCAGTCCTGAGACTGGTTTGATGTAGCTCTCCATGCTACTCTATCCTGTGCAAGCCTCTTCATCTCCCAGTACTTACTGCAACCTACATCCTTCTGGATCTGCTTGGTGTATTCATCTCTTGGTCTCCCGCTACGATTTTTACCCTCCAGTCTGCCCTCCAATACTAAATTGGTGATCCCGTGATGCCTCAGAACATGTCCTACCAACCGATCCCTTCTTCTGGTCGACTTGTGCCACAAACTTCTCTTTTCCCCAATCCTATTCAACACCGCCTCATTAGTTATGTGATCTACCCATCTAATCTTCAGCATTCTTCTGTAGCACCACATTTCGAAAGCTTCTATTCTCTTCCTATCTAAACTACCTATCGCCCATGTTTCACTTCCATACATGGCTACACTCCATCCAAATACTTTCAGAAACGACTTCCTGACACTTAAATCTATACTCGATGTTAACAAATTTCTCTTCTTCAGAAACGCTTTCCTTCCCATTGCCAGTCTACATTTTATATCCTCTCTGCTTCGACCATCACCAGTTACATTGCTCCCCAAATAGCAAAACTCCTTTACAACTTTAAGTGTCTCATTTCCTAATCTAATATCCTCAACATCACCTGACTTATTTCGACTACATTCCATGATCCTCGTTTTGCTTTTGTTGATTTTCATCTTATAACCTCCCTTCAAGACACTATCCCATCCGTTCAACTACTCTTCCAAGTCCTTTGCTGTCTCTGACAGAATTACAATGTCATTGGGGAACCTGAAAGTTTTTATTTCTTCTCCATGGATTTTAATACCTACTCCAAATTTTTCTTTTGTTTCCTTCACTGCTTGCTCAATATACAGATTGAATAACATAGGGGAGAGGCTACAATCCTGTCTCACTCCCTTCGCAACCACTGCTTCCCTTTCATGCCCCTCAACTCTCATAACTGCCATTTGGTTTCTATACAAATTGTAAATAGCCTTTCGCTCCCTATATTTTACCCCTGCCACCTTCAAAATTTGAAAGAGATTATTCCAGTCAACATTGTCAAAAGCTTTCTCTAAGTCTACAAATGCTAGAAACGTAGGTTTGGCTTTCCTTAATCTAGCTTCTAAGATAAGCCGTAGGGTCAGTATTGCCTCATGTGTTCCAATATTTGTACGGAATCCAAACTGATCTTCCCCGAGGTCGGCTTCTACTAGTATTTCCATTCGCCTGTAACGAATTCGCGTTAGTATTTTGCAACCGTGACTTATTAAACTGATAGTTCAGTAATTTTCACATCTGTCAACACCTGCTTTCTTTGGGATTGGAATTATTATATTCATTTTGAAGTCTGAGGGTATTTCACCTGTCCCATACATCTTGCTCACCAGATGGTAGAGTTTTGTCAGGACTGGCTTTCCCAAGGTCGTCAGTAGTTCTAATTGAACGTTGTCCACTCCCGGGGCCTTGTTTCGACTCAGGTCTTTCAGTGCTCTGTCGAACTCTTCACGCAGTGTCATATCTCCCATTTTATATTCATCTACATCCTCTTCCGTTTCCATAATATTGTCCTCAAGTACATCACCCTTGTATAGACCCTCTATATACTCCTTCCACCTTTCTGCTCGGCTCTGAGCACTATGGGACTTAACGTCTGAGGTCATCAGTCCCTAGAACTTAGAACTACTTAAACCTAACTAACCTAAGGACATCACACACATCCATACCCTAGGCAGGATTCGAACCTGCGACCGTAGCAGTCACGCGGTTCCGGACTGAGCGCCCAGAACCGCGAGACCACCGCGGCCGGCACCTTTCTGCTTTCCCTTCTTTGCTTACAACTGGGTTTTCATCTGAGCTCTTGATACTCATACAAGTGGTTCTCTTTTCTCCAAAGGTCTCTTTAATTTTCCTGTAGGCTGTATCTATCTTACCCCTAGTGAGATAAGCCTTCACATCCTTACATTTATCCTCTAGCCATCCCTGCTTAGCCATTTTGCACTTCCTGTCAATCTCACTTTTGAGACGTTTGTATTCCTTTTCGCCTGCTTCATTTACTGCATTTTTATATTTTCTCGTTTCATCAGTTAAATTCAATATTTCTTCTGTTACCCAAGGATTTCTACTAGCCCTCGTCTTTTTACCTATTTGATCCTCTGCTGCCTTCATTACTTCATCCCTCAAAGCTACCCATTCTTCTTCTACTGTATTTCTTTCCCCCATTCCTGCCATTTGTTCCCTTACGCTTTCCCTGAAACTCTGTACAGTCTCTGCTTTAGTCATTTTATCCAGGTCCCATCTCCTTAAATTCCCACCTTTTTGCGGTTTCTTCAGTTTTAATCTACGGTTCATAACCAATAGATTGTGGTCAGAGTCCACATCTGCCCCTGGAAATGTCTTACAATTTAAAACCTGGTTCCTAAATCTCTGTCTCACCATTATATAATCTATCTGATACCTTTTAGTATCTCCAGGCTTCTTCCATGTATACAACCTTCTTTTATGATTCTTGAACCAAGTGTTAGCTATGATTAAGTTATGCTCTGTGCAAAATTCTACCAGGCGCCTTCCTCTATCATTTCTTAGCCCCAATCCATATTCACCTACTACGTATCCTTCTCTCCCTTTTCCTACTACCGAATTCCAGTCACCCATGACTATTAAATTTTCATCTCCCTTCACTATTTATTTCATCATACATTTCTTCAATTTCTTCGTCATCTGCAGAGCTAGTTGACATATAAACTTGTAGTACTGTAGTAGGCATGGGCTTCGTGTCTATCTTGGCCACAATAATGCGTTCACTATGCTGTTTGTAGTAGCTTACCAGCATTCCTATTTTTTTATTCGTTATTAAACCTACTCCTGCCTTACCCCTATTTGACTTTGTATTTATAACCCTGTATTCACCTGACCAAAAGTCTTGTTCCTCCTGCCACCGAACTTCACTAATTCCCACTATATCTAACTTTAACCTATCCATTTCCCTTTTTAAATTTTCTAACCTAACGGCCCGATTAAGGGATCTGACATTCCACGCTCCGATCCGTAGAACGCCAGTTTTCGTTCTCCCGATAATGACGTGCTCTTGAGTAGTCCCCGCCCGGAGATCCGAATGGGGGACTATTTTACCTCCGGAATATTTTACCCAAGAGGACGCCATCATCATTAACCATACAGTAAAGCTGCATGCCCTCGGGAAAAATTACGGATGTAGTTTCCCCTTGCTTTCAACCGTTCGCAGTACCAGCACAGCAAGGCCGTTTTGGTTAGTGTTACAAGGCCAGATCAATCAATCATCCAGACTGTTGCCCCGGCAACTACTGAAAAGGCTGCTGCCCCTCTTCAGGAACCAAGCGTTTGTCTGGCCTCTCAGCAGATACCCCTCCGTTGTGGTTGCACCTACGGTACGGCTAACTGTATTGCTGAGGCACGCAAGCCTCCCCACCAACGGCAAGGTCCATGGTTCATGGGGGGCACCACAGCATATTCTTTCTTTATTTTGTCAATCATGATCGATGTTGTTACGAAAACAGGATGAATACTGTTAGATAGCACACAGACCAAGATTTCACTCGTCGTAGTTCGTCTCGTGGGCGAATAAACCGTTCACTATGCGTGCATGTGGCGTTCTTGATCCTTACACGCTACAGCAAAACACGTAAGCCCTACATTTCCTGATTGACCTGAAAAAGGAAAAGCGAACAAACACAACGGATACTCAAAGATTAGGGACGACTACACAGTGACAAATCTACACACAGTGAAAAAACTTTTGCAACACCTCGGCTCAAAGAGTTCCAGAACCAGTAGAGGAAATTGGAATAGAGTACAACATAAGCATCATTACCGCCCTTTTTATTGCTTGTGAAAACCACACGTTGGAAGTAGTACCACCATACAGTGAGACCTTCAGTGATGTTGGTCCTGATTGCTCTACACATCGGTACCTCTGATACCCAGTAGCACGTCCTCTTGCAGTGATCCGTGCCTGTATTCGTCGTGGCATACTATCCACAAGTTCATCAAGGCACTGTTGGTCCGGATTGTCCCATTCCTCAACGGCGATTCGGCATAGATCCCTCAGAGATGTTGGTGGCTCACTTCGTCCGTAAACAGACCTTTTCAATCCATCCCAGACCTGTTCGATAGGGTTCATGTTTGGAGAACATACTGGCCACTCTAGTCGAGCGATGTCGTTATCCGGAAGTAAGTCATTCATAACATGTGCACATGGGGGTGCGAATTCTCGTCCTTGAAGACGAATGCCTCGCCAATGTGCTGCCGATATGATTGCGCTATCGGTCGGAGAATGGCATTCACGTATCATACACCCGTTACGGCGCCTTCCATGACCATCAGCGGCGTACGTTGGCCCCACATAATGCCACCCCAAAACAGCAGGGAACCAACACCTTGCTGCACTCGCTGGACAGTGTGTCTAAGGCGTTCATCCTGACCAGGTTGCCTCCAAACACGTCTCCGACGATTGTCTGGTTGAAGGCATATGCAACACTCATCGGCGAAGAGAACGTTTTGCCAATCCTGAGCTGTCCATTCGCCATGTTGTTGGGCCCATCCGAACCAGGCTGCATGGTGTCATGGGTGCAAAAGATGGATCTCGCCATGGACGTCGGGAGTAAAGTTGCGCATCATGCAGCCTGTTGCGCACAGTTTGAGTCGTAACACGTCGTTCTGTGGCTGCAAGACAAGGTATTATTAAACATAATGGTGTTGCGGTCAGGGTTCCTTAGAGACAAAATCCGTGTGTAGCGGTCATCCACTGCAGTAGCAGCCACTGGGCGGCCTGAGCGAAGCATGTCATCGACAGTTTCTTGTCTCTCTCTGTATCTTCCCCATGTCCAAACAATATCGCTTTGGTTCGCTCCGAGACGCGTGGACACTTCCCTTGTTGAGAGCCCTTCCTGGCACAAAGTAACAATGCGGACGCGATCGAACCGCGGTATTGACCGTCTAGGCATAGTTGAACTATAGACAACACTAGCAGTGTACCTCCTTCCTGATGAAATGACTGGAACCGGTCGGCTGTCGGACCCCCTCCGTCTAATAGGCGCTGCTCTTGCTTGGTTGTTTACATCTTTGGTCGAGTTTAGTGACATCTCTCAACAATCAGAAGGACTGTGTGATACAATATCCACAGTAAACGTCTATCCTCAGGAGCTCTGGGAAGTGAAGTGATGCAAAACTTTTTTTGATGTGTGCATTTACTTTCATTCATTGTCCATTTTTTTTCTTTTTTGGCAGAATCCTGACATCATACAGCTACAAATATAGCAGTCTTGAATGATGAATAACCTGGATTCGGAAGTCTGGTTATTCAGTACTAAGCCTAATACCATACTGAACATATGAAAAACAAAAATAATCTTTACTCCCTTATCTACACCTAATGTAGAATCGGGTATCCTCAATTTGTATGGGAATTCAGCACGAAAAGGCCTTTTATAATCTCGTGGTGATGACCTATTTTAGAAGGGATTTTCATTCATACTCACACACAGGAATTTCACAGACAGAAATTAGCAAGAGGGGAATGCTTACCATTCCAAACTGTTATAAATTCTGTGGTCTCAAAATTTATTCACTTAAGACAACGAATGTTGTTACTCGTTGGACTCATGGACTTGAAATCTCTCCAGCTATGGAGTTTATCGTTAGTGTTAGAGTGCCCGTAACAGTATGGCGCCCGACTGCATGTTAAGAAAAGTCACAAATTTATTCAGTACTAGTGCAAAATGGATTGGTGTTTCGTCCACATAGCTACGTCTAATGCTTCTGGAGAAAGTATTACTGCCAAACCGAGCTAGAACAAATAAAGGAAATCACTTCCTAAATCTGATGGTACTGATACCAGCAGACTTAAACGCGACCTAACTATAAATCTCAACCCGACTTAACATCCAACTTCTCGTTCCAACAGAACGTGTGTACTCACCGGCTCTGTCTGTCGAGGTTTCTCATGCCTGCCCTAGACTATGTGTTCGAGGTATGTCAGTATGGTGGAGCGTCAAATGGCAATTCCTCTGAGCCTGCCACTGTAAGAAGTTTGGGCTGCTAAGTCAACCAGAGGTGTTGGGAAAGCACAAGCGGTCGTTGTCCCCGGATTTTTTCTAATCAGAGATAAGTCCCAGAACTTTGTACAAAGTTATTCACAGGATTCTACAGAGCCAGTCAAATGACTCTATTTTAAAAATGGCGTAAAGCTTCGATTCTGCCATTGAGCCTTGCTCCCGCGTCTCGCAGAGAATGAAAGAAACAAAATGCCTCTAAAAATAAAATAAAATCCATCAGAAAATCCTGCTCTAATCATCAACATATGATAGGTGATATGTGATATGAGTCTGACGGAAATAGTGAATAAAATTGCAGTTAGCCAAGGCAAGATAAAATTTTGAAGCGAGTACGAAACAACGTACCCCTTTCAACCTATACGATACGCACTTAGCCTCGCTAGTAATGCCCCTTAATGGAGTTCGATAAAACTCCAATCCCTTGCACTGACGAAGCAAACTCTTGAAATATCTTCTGTCCTTTGGATCTTCCGTACCTTCTGTTAGGCCACCCAGAATGACGACCAGTACTTAAGGAGCGTGTTACCTCCTTACCTGAAGTCACTGAAGATAACCACTGTACATTTTTACGGTAACTGACCTTCCAACTACTTTTATCTGATCGATCCACATTACGTGTCTGCGGACATAGGCTACAATGTAACATGTTATGCATATAAAATGCGACAGTTTCCAGTGACGAGCCTCCAGTGGGGCATTCGAACAGTAATGGGTCCTTCCGAGTATTTAGAAACAATATGGCTGTTGCACGGCAACGTACTTGTCAGGTACAAAGTCAGATTCACAAAACACGTACACTCACATTAAATGAAAATGTGCTGCCCACGTGAAAACCTAGCGTTAATATGAAAAGAAATGATCACTCCTCTCTTCGCGTAGGCACCGGAAAAGAAAATCGAAATAAAACACCTTCAGATGTCTAAATTTCCACCGACGTGTAGGAAGAATCCCACCTCTGGCCTGACTTTAAGGTAGCATAATGTAGTACTGAAACCGGTTGCTTAAATAAAATAACTGAAAGTTTAGACGGCTGAAAGTGTTTTGATTCGACATTATATATTGAACAGTCGAGGTCCCGACGCCATCTGTATGTTAAGATGGACTTGAAGAAAGTTGAGAAAAGATTTTTTATCGAATGAAGTAAGGAGATATTTGCTATCAAATAAGTTTCTATGAAAACTATACTGTATATAAATGTGATGGGGCTTCCATCATTGTGTTAGCCTCTACCGAAAAATCTGAAGAGGCCGCCGGCAACCAAACTCGGATCCTCCGGATTAGTAGCTAGCGACGCTAGGCACTAGAACTCGGAGGCGGCCATAGTTTGGCTAAGGAACTCAGCCCACAGCCACAGTAACATACTTTATTTATTTTTGATCCTCCGTGGGTGCTGGTATCGTGCTCACAGTTATGCATCGTCACAGAGAACAAAAGACATAACATAAACCAAAAGAAACCGTCATGCGTCTCCTAGGCTCATGCAAGCCCCTCCATCAGATGCAGCTTCGAGATACTGCGTGTCGATTTTGGACATTCAGTTTTATTGAGGGACTTCTCGTTATACCTCACGGCGCCGAGTGAACCCCGTTCTATTATTCGCGCCTACATCGCTAACCATGAAAGCACGTAGAGAACTGTTACGTAGACGAATATCGAACGATCTAAAATTCGCAAGTAATCTCAAATCTACGATTCTAAGGCTCCCAGGACCATGGGAATGTATGAGCAACCTGGCAATACAGACGACCAAATGATAATATACTAACTACGTATTGGTGATGGCTATGGTTTCGGGAAGATCGGATTACCTCGGCCTAGAGACTGAAGTCATCAGAGAATCTTTTCAAATGACTTTGGCTTTCGAATTTCTGGTAATGTTAAATCTTGATTTCGCCATCAATCCGCCACTACTAACGATAATAGGATCCGCTATATAAAAATTTAGCTCCCTCTATGCTCTCTCTATGCGTCACGATATTAATGGTCCCTTTAGACACTAGATCGCCATTCATTGTAGAACGAGAAAATGACACGTTCCTCCTCTCGGACATAACAATGAGATTAAGTTTTGGAGAGAAGAATATTTCAGTTTAACTGGGCAGTGATTACTTGCTTCGGAAATAGTTCACTGTCCGGCACATTCCCCGAAAATTTCAAAATGAAGTAACAGCCTTCGGCCTTCACCGGCCATCATCAAGTGAGAAGACAGTTGCCGTGGTTCACACCCACCAATGCGGAAACCAAACTGTCAATGAGTCCGAAACCCGCAATATCGTGGTGATATTGGTGAGATACTTGCTGACAATAAATTATTTTCAGTGGGGCTGCTTGCTCAGGGGCCATTTCACCAAGAATATTGTGGAGAATTGTGTTCGATATACTTTGGCCGAATGCTGGAGTCGAATTTCATCCGCCCAGAAGACTGTACGATAATTATTCATAGATGACTTTGGGATGGGTATCTAAAAATTTCCGGTTACGTGATAATGAATACTAATTTATTAATTTAACTTATCAGACACTTCGACTGCTTCCGCATGTTTACTCTGTAACTAACCACCTTCCTTATTACTAATGGATAGCTACGTCACAAATTCCAGTAATCGAGTGACCCACACATCACAGCACTTTTGCTTCTTTAGAAGTCACTAATAATGCTAAAGCAACTGACGGCTTCTGAACCTCCAGGCACTGATCAAACTACATTTACAGACTGAAGTGCCAAAGAAACTGGTATAGGCATGCGTATTCAAACACAGAGATATGTAAACCGGCAGAATACGGCGATCTCCCGTAGGAGGTTCGAGTCCTCCCTCGGGCATGGGTGTGTGTGTTGTTGTTAACGCAAGTTAGTTTAAGTAGTATGTAAGTCTAGGGAACGATGACCTCAGCAGTTTGGTCCCGTAGGTATTCACACACATTTGAATACTTTCAATACGGCGCTGCGGTCGGCAACGCCTATAATAGACAACAAGTGTCTGGTTGTTAAAACGGTTACTGCTGCCACAATGACAGGTTATCAAGACTTAAGTGAATCTGAACGTGGTGTTATAGTTGGTTCACGAGCGATGGGACAAGACATCTCCATGGTAGCATCCATGAAGTGGGGATTTTCCCGTACGACCGTTTCACGAGAGTACATGAATATCAGGAATCTGGTAAAACTTCAAATCTCCGACGTCGGTGCGACCGGGAAAAGGTCCTGTTAGAACGGACCAACGACGACTGAAGAGAATCGTTCAGCGTAACAGAAGAGCAACCCTTTCGCAAATTGCTGCAGTTTTCAGTGCTGGGCCATTCAACGAAACACCACCGATAAGGGCTTTCGGAGCTGAAGGCCCACTCTTGTGCCCTTGATGACTGCACGACACAAAGCTTTCTTCTTCGCCTGGGCCTGTCAACAATGACTTTGGACTGTTGATGACTGGAAACATGTTGCCTGGTCGGACGAGTCTCGTTTCAAATTGTATCGAGCGCGAGCGGATGGACCTGTACGGGAGTAGAGACAACCTCATGAATCTATGGAACATGCATGTCAGCAGGGGACTGTTCAAGCTGGTGGAGGCTCTGTAATGGTGTGAGGCGTGTGCAATTGGAGCGATATGGGACCCGTGATATATCTAGATACGACTCTGACAGGTGACACGAATGTAAGCATCCTGTCTGATCACCTGCATCGATTCATGTCCATTGTGCATTCCGACGCACTTGGGCAGTTCCAGCAGGACAATGCATCACCCCCCCCCCCCCCGCCTCCCCACGTCCAGAATTGCTACAGAGTGGTTCCAGGAACACTCTTCTAAGGTTAATGATATCCGCTGGCCACCAAACTCCCCAGACATGAACTTTATTGAGCTTATCTGGAACTCCTTGCAACGTGCTGTTCAGAAGAGATCTTCATCTCCTCGTACTCTTACGTATTTATGGACAGCCCTGGAGGATTCAGGGAGCCAATTCCCTCCAGCACTACTTCAGACATGGCACGTCATGTTGCGGCACTTCTGCGTGCTCACTGTGGCCCTACACGATATTAGGCAGGCGTACGAGTTTCTTCGGCTCTTCAGTGTATAAAGCAGGTATAAAAACAGGCAATGTAAGAAACTAATTTCTTCCAAGAAATTTATCGTTATTGTGGCCCTGTCGCAACTAAAATAAGTTTACTGTCAGATTTTTATTAAATAGTGAAACAACTTTGTGCAACAGAGTAAAAGGAAGACATTTCACATATTTGGCAATCAGTTTGACAGAATAGATATTTTACTGGAATACAGTAGCAAACTTCCAGACTGTCTGTGTTCTGCAGAGACATCGTTGAAAGCGATGTCCGGGTATCTGACAGCTCAGCAAGGTGCGTTAGATACTGCCGGAATTACTGGCAGCCCCTCGTAATTAACTGGTTCCGAGTAATTCCCGTATCTGACTGCGTCTGTTCCGCCTTGTGTTTGAGGCGGCTCCCTTCTCGTTTCCGAGCCGCTCGGTAACAGAAGACTTGTCATTTCCAGGTGAAACAGCTCCAGACCTCGCCTCTTCATCCGTGCAGGTCCGTTTACCACTCAATTTCCGCAATGCAGAATCTTCGAGTAAACTCGAGAATACTATTGCATATTACTTGTGTCCGTAATGTGTAGGACACATACTTCGCAAACAGTAACATAAACAGATCTCTTCGCTGGTTATACGTGCACAACTAGACACAATGTTAAAGCTCACAATGATTCTGACGTCTGTTACATGCAGCACGAGGTGTGTGAATGTCAGATTCATTATGGTTTTTTCGCAAAATTCTCTTTCGATACTACAAGCACAGTGCAAATATTCTTGGCCTTCGAAGAGTGAGTACCCGTAACTCTAAAGGACTTCACGATGGAGAAGCAGCGTATTTGTTGCCGTGAACAGTCTCGCCTCAGAATAGGAAAGTAATGCTGTTTGTGCATGAGCCGTTCATCTGAGATACCCTCAAACGGTCCGAGATATAAACTGAGGCAGGGAATCTAAACGTGTCGCTACGGACTTCGAACTGCACAGTTTTTGTAATCATGAAATGCTTATTTTTCGCACGATCTCAACGACCACCTAACTTTTTAAGAACACTTGAATTTTATTTTTGCCGTTTGATGTTGCTTCTCTGCGGCATAGTGTAACATACATTCCTTGTGTACCGGTACTATTCATATGTAAGCTTCGTATTTCATCTCCTACTATGTAAAATATTTATGTAGCCGTACTTTTTTCTTTGAATGGCAGTTTCACATCCACTTGGTAATGGCCTAATCTGAAGACCGAAACCGGCTGTGGACTTCATAAAGTTCTTAGTACAAACTGGAGAGCGTTTCATTAGTAAAGTTCAGGGTCATTGATCCACTTCAATTCTCGTGGCATTGTAAAGTTGAAAGACATGGAAGTCAGGTGCTGAGAAACAACCGAAATCGTTAAAATAGAACAGTGTTCCAGGCACCGATGGAATCGCTCTGGGTTTCTATACAGGTCTGGCTGTTGATTTAGCTCCTGTTTTAATTATAATATACCTTAGAGGCCATGAACAAAAAATTGTGCCCGGGAGTTGGTGGAAAGCAGAGATCGCACCCATCTACAAGGTGGACAGTAGAGGAGATCCACGAAACTACCGTCCTATGTTCTTGAAATTGATTGTTGTAGAATCTTAGAATACATTCTGAGCTTAGACATAATGAGTTATCTCAACCAGAATGTTTCTCCACCATGTCAGCCAGCAAGGATTCCGAAAACATCAGTCATGTGAAACCCAACTAGCACATGACATTGTGAAAGCTTTGGATAAAGACAATTATGTAGATGCAGTATTTCTTTATTTCCGAGCAGTACCAGTACCACATTTACTTTGAAAAATGTGATCGCAAGTGAAATTTGCGAGATTCAGGATTTTTTTGATAGAAAGGACGGAACATGATATCTTGGATCGAGAGCCATCGATAGATGCAGAAGTAACGTGGGTGTGCTACGTGGAATTCTGTTGGGATCCTTTCTCTTTAAGTTGTATGTCCTTGCAGATAACAATAATGGAGAAGGCAGACATTTATCAGATAATGCATTTATTTATAATGAATTTCTTTCTGAAGAAAACTACATAAATATTCAGATGGAAATCGATAAGTTTTCAAAGTGATACAAAGACTGGCAACTGACTTTAACTGTTCTTGTGTGAAAAATTGTGAATTCCGCAAAATGGAAAAAGTAGTATCCCATGACAATAATATTAATGAGTTACTACTGGAAATGGTCAACTCTTACAAATAGGTGGGTGTTAACAGTTTCTGCGGATGTGAAATGAAACGATCGTATATGCTCTGTATCAGCCCAACCAGGTGACATTGTGAGAATAATGGGGAAATTCAGTCAGTCTACAAATAAGATTCTCAGAAAAGACTCGTATAACCCATCCGAGAACTGGTTTCTCGTCCGGAATATGGAGCGTAGCGATGCGCTTTCGTAACTGTAGTATTTGTTTGGAACAACAGTACAGAAACTGTTGCACAGTACATAAAACAAAACTTAAAGTGCAATAGTTGCTGTAATTTTATTCCAGATCATATGAGAATTTTTTTGGAGTGAGTAGGACCCATACGAAGTAGGACGGACGGGGGATACAGAGAATGGTTACACGGAAGGTCCAAGGGTTTGTTTGACCCACGGCAGACAGTCAGGGAAACGCTGAGGTAACTGAACTGGCAGACGCTTGAAAACCGAAGTTAAATTTCTCAACAAATCCTAAAAACCGAGTTTGAAGAACCAGCTTTAAATTATGAATCTAAGAATATAGGCTTCTGTAACTCCTAAGCATCGCTTCCGTAGGGAACGCAAGGAGAATGTTAGATTAATTACGGAGACGTTTAGATAGTCATTCTTTCCGGTGCTTTATACGTACATGAATGGAAAGGGAAGAATAACTGCTACAATGGGGAGTATGCTCTGCTATGTAATTCTCAGTAGTTTGCATCACAGGTCTATACACTATAACTAGCAACCTCTCCCCGTGAAATTTTGCATGTTGTAGAAATATTTATCCTGTCCCGAAGCTGGTTCAGTCGAATCTCCACGAATGGACGACACATCGTACTTCCGTTAACGCGCAAAAGGACAGCCAGTATGTACATTTTACCTCCCCATAAAGACGGACGGCTGCGCCACTATCCGCTATTCGTCCTTGGATATACAAGGCAGGTCAACAGCATTTGCGGGCGCCGTGACGTCAGGAATCCCAGAAGATGTTAATGACAGGACAGGCACTACACTGCAAGCTTACTGCTTTAGAAGTAGTGTGCTACTAAAATAGAGATTTCAGTGCTAGTAACACTCATGAACAAGACAAAAAACCTACATTTAATTACGTCGGAAACATTTTGAAGTCTTCCACCTCAACTGTTTTTAATACGTATTCACTTTATTTCACCTCGCATTGGAAAACTGGTCCTTATAGGTCATTTTCAAGCGCAGTAGGTATCGTTGTATTGCACAATTAAAGCCGAAATTGGCCAATCTTGCAAATGTAATAAAGTGATTACTTGCCAGAAATAGCCAAGGTGGAAAACTTGAGACTGTCTTTTAACAAACGACTGTGCTATTCCACACAAAGAAAATGATCGTAATTACACTCAGATTTGTACACATACGTATCAGTGCTTTCATAAAACAACTCAACTAGAATATATCATACTTGACAGGATCATTTATAAATTATTACTCATAGTGCAATGTTTAGTGAATATTGTAATCTTAGCCGCTTTTCTGTCGATAATCAAGGAATGACTACGCACTGATCGTGCTGTGCTGCAGAGTAATTATCAGTTGTTATTGGTGAGTTAATTATTTAATGGTAGTTGCTGTGCTCTTAAGTATAAAGACTGGTTTGATGTAGCTCTCCGCGCTCGTCTTTACTGTACAACTGCGAAACAACTACTGCTACCTATACATCCTAGGAATTGCTACCTGCAGTAAAGCGTGGCTCTCCGTCTACAATTATTACCTGCCTCACCCTCATGTCCCCTCCATACCAAGCCAGCTATCCCGTAGCATGTGTCCTCTCAACCGATTCCTGCTGTCAGCCAGTTTTTCCTACAAAGTTTTGCTCTCTGACATTCGGTTCAGTACCTCTCAATTATTCGAGCTTCCCATCTAATTTTCAGCAATATTCCGTAACCCCACGTTTCAAAAGCTTTACTCTCATTGTGTAGGTACTGCTTATCATCCACGTTTTACATCCATATAAGGCTAAAAGCCAAATACTTCCGGTGAAGATTGTGCTACATTCAATTATGCGCGTTGTTAACAAATTTCCATGAAGCATTCAGCAGCCTTGCAGATACTGGAGCGTTCCAGAGGCAACAGCTTGATAATTCCTCCACGGTAAAAAAAAGTGCTATGATGGAATTTAGGCGTTCTGTAAAATAATTTCCACATCGTGGCTTGTTGGTACAGCAACCAGTATGCAGAATGTGGTGTGAACAATTCTGGTCGCAGGAATGTTTTTACTCCTTTATTACTTCATGACAAACAATTCGCCTAATATAAGGCACATTCAGATTGACCATTATATTGTTGTAAAGTGGGTTTTGGGTGCCACGATCAGGGCATCTGCAAAAATACACTGCCATGTCATATGTAGTAAAATAAATGTTCACACGTCATAAGTTAAAAGCGTAACAGCCGATAACCTTGCATGTCTGTGTAGCATCAGGATCAGGCCTAAACAAAGTCCGTTACGTGGTAAACACGCTGGAGGCACCGTTCTTCGTTCTCTGAATTCATTCACTGCACTAAATTATACTATCCTACAGTACACTAAATTTACCCAACGAATTTTCGCGACAACCTAGTTGAATTTAACTGAAGATTCTGATTCATTCCACACTCATATTTGTGTGATTAGCGCTAGAGTAACTTCCTGACGCATAGCATCTGAGTATCGCTGTTTGATGTTCCAGGTACAGCGCCCAGGCTAAGATGGTGGACACTGGATCAGGCAGCCTCTACATCATAGGCACTTTCAAGAGGGTCTCTCCCGATCCAGATTTTAAGGTAAGTCACAGAAAACTCTTATTTAGCCAACCTAATTATTATGCACACGTTGTTTCATCTTATATCCGATATACATCACTTGTTGAAATTGACTTTTCGGATATTCTTTACATGAGGAAGTTATCACAAAGTTTCGTTCTACGTATGAGTTGCTTGCTACTTATTCTGATTTAGGTAGCCACCATCTTCTAGAAAGTGCTGTGTTGGGTATAGCAGATTTTATAACATATCTCTGGATATGAACTGTCAGGTCTTGGAAGACTTTTCCTGCACTGAATAATGTCATACTAGTACTTTTTTTATACAACAGAGCCGACGGCCAAATAAACTAATGTTAAATTCTTGGTGGAAGAATTTACTATTAAATCCGGATTTTCGCGCTTTCATTCCTGAGATTGTCCTTCAAAATCTGGAAAAGTGTCCATCCGATCTTCGTTCAGCACTAAAAAAATGATAATCAGGCCCTCTTGCTAGCCATCAGCGTGGACCAGAAGCTGCCGGTGCCTTTTACTCAGCAACGGACCTAGTCAGCAGATCCAGTTAACTGACGAGAAATACTTTCCAAACAGTGTGATTCCTTTGGTAAATGTCATGTGACTAGGGCCTCCCGTCGGGTAGACCGTTCGCCGGGTGCAAGTCTTTCTATTTGACATCACTTCGGCGACTTGCGCGTCGATGGGGATGAAATGATGATGATTAGGACAACACAACACCCAGTCCCTGAGTGGAGAAAATCTCCGACCCAGCAAGGAATCGAATTCGGGCCTTTAGGACTTACTTTTTTTCTCGCTGGCCACTCAGCTACCGGGGGCGGACATTTCCTTGGTTTTCTCCAAGGGAAGTCTCACACGTTGTGCTTCTAAACTGTCGGTAAGAGTAAGATACACAAGAATGGAAAGGAGGTTTCATGATGAACTGCACGAAGATCTCTTTGATTTCAAGAAGGAAAACGATACCATAGTAGCAGTTCAGTGCTTTGTAATGTAACTTAAAGATATAACGTTGTAACGTTGAGCGTTTGTGGACCTAGAGAAAGGCTTCGACAGTATGTGGTGGAACAAAAGTCTGCACATTGTTAAATCATCCGAGCTTAAGTGCATTACCTGCTAAAAAAGGGAAACGCCCAGAAGGCGTCTTCAGATATCTACGACGTAACGAAGGGTTAGTAACCGTGCGCTTATTTGTTACACAAACTAATAGCCAGATGAATTAATTTGCTATTACGAATCGACCTGAGGGTGAGTGCATAACCTTAAAACTGCTTGACGGCTCGTTAACATACATAGGAGTTCGGTTGCAGTCTGTTGCACTGTGCCCAACGAAAACACCTGGTAATTATCTGAAAGCCCTAAGGGAACAGTCAGTGAATGATACATATAACACATGAATAAATACAGGTGATTAAATGAAAGTGGGAAACAAAGGTTATGATACATCGTTACATTAATATAGGCTAAACACACTATTAGATCCCACGATCATTTTATTCACAGAAGACATAAATTTACTTTGAGTGGAACCTTACACAGGATTATATTATGCACAGTGCAGTGCATGAAATCAAAAATATCCGTCCTGTCAGAGCAAGCAGAGCTCCCGTTGGCAATTGCTGTCGTGAACCACAGGCGCTTAGCTGTGCACTAATTAAACTAGACTGCATAAACACCTAATGCTCAACAAATTCACCCACGTCTGTAAATAATGTTCATTTTATCATAATAAAATTCAGACCTTCTTTACCCTACTAGGGCTCACTATTAAAAAGTCTCATAATCGTAAACTGATATTCTGAGAAATGACTAAGTCCTTAATAAACACACATCGAAGTATTGCTATCCCTGAACACATATGAACATTTGCGGCATTTTGCCGACTTCATTCTTGCCAGAAACCTTACCCAACCAGCTACGAACATCAGAAGACTACTCTTCCATCCCTGCTTTCTGCCACTTCAACTCTGTCACGAGACTGCTACTGTAGACAGTTTATCTCACAAGCTCTAGACAACCATTTGTATCTACCAACAAATTTTAAACACATTCGATTTTTAAGACAAGGAGATATATAACAAAGGCTACAGAGCTGGTTGGGAAGTAGAAAGGTACAGGGACCACAAAATGAAGTATATTTTAACAACAGATTGTTAATAACTACCAAAATCATTACAATTAGAAAAATACACCAATAACTAAATGAAAGGAAACTAAATTCTGAAAGTTCGAAACAACTTGGGGTACAAGTAATTATCAAAGCGTAACAAGTCAAGAAAAGTAAATGAATAAAAATGGCTTAAGAGCAAATGACGAGTGGCCTCCACAGCTGCAGTAGAAATGAGTTATAAATCAAGTCCAACTAAACCATAATTACTCAAAAATGACTGTTAAACAGTTTGACAATATTAACAACTGCTATATTAATTAAGGCCCAATTAACGGTGTATTTCATCAATAAACCAAAAAACCTTTAACTTGAAAATAAGTGTAGCACAATACAGCACAGTACAGATAATACAGTGACGGTGCAAGAGAATTCCAAAAATATTTTTAGCAACTACGCCAGTTGTTTGTCACAGCGAACTAAGTTGTTGCAGTGAGAATACCGGGAACAGTTACAAAGTAGGAACGTAAATATTAGAACAAAAAATCACAGCCAGAAACAAACCTCAAATTTTCTCTTACAAGGAATTTTAACAATATTTTAAGAGAAAGACATTTTTGAATTAACAGCCAGCGGCCATGTAAGCAAGTTTACAATTGGGGAAGGCACTTCAAGGTTTGTCTGAAATTTTACGGTACAATACTCAAGCATACAATAGGTGGAACTTACATTACAGGTCACCTCTAAATGGGGTTTCTTTACTTAAACATTTTGATAAAGGAATTTGTATAATAATATACAATCTAGGCAACTGAAAATTTTCAACTGAGGTTAACCCCCAACAAGGAGACGAAGAACGGCAGCAGTCAAACAAATACACAAAGGGAATCGGCAAGGCCCGGTGGGCAGCAAGGTAAAAGCAGGCACAAGTAACAACACTCAGGAGGCTAGTTTAATAACGTGACTAATGAGAAATAATACGGCCTTAAAGTAATCAGCTGGCCAGTAGACTTACCAAAAAATATATATCTTTTATCAGTCATATGCTAAAACCATTTAATGAATGTCACAGTGAAGTCGCTCACAGATAACTTATTAAATAATAGCTAAAGTACAACACATACATGTAGATAGGATTAAGATAATACACGAGCCTCATCAGTATATCAAAACGTAAAATTAAGTGGACCAGCATTAAGGGCTAAGCAGTACTTAAATGAAAAGCCAATGCGAGCAGAGACTGACTACTTCGCACTTGTTTCGTTAAAATTCTCATCAGTAGGTAACAGGCCATAAAATGCAAGCACTTTAAAGAGAGCTGCCAAGCGTGACACTAATTACAGCAATAAATTTACAAACTGAAGTCAATAAAAATGTCTTAAAGGCACTGCAAGCTGCCCGCGTCGTCCAGTAACGTGGCGAATACACAACAAACTTGCCTGTGATAATTTACGGAAGCGTGTATTACGTGAGTAACACCAAAGAGCTCGCAATACCACTCCTGATCAAAGACGAAAGTGTCAGAAAAGCACGAAAGGAACAGGAAGCACAAAACTGATGTCTGTATCAAAGGACTTCATCATGGTTCACAATAGTGCTAGTCAACAGTTTTCCCGTCCACTTTCTTAAACGATCGAGTAGATGTGAGTTAAATTCCCAACTGGCGTGATGACGCCGAGATCACTCCACAGGCGACACCGCAATTAGTAAAGTAAAGCGTGTGGCTTGAATGGGTGTGAGACCCCGAAGGGTAGGATCAACCGCTAAATTATAAGGGTTTTTCCCTAACCTTTCTTGATCGCAGGCACCATTCCTCCGCATACTATGAGAACTGTGTGTGTCTGTTAACTGTAGGTGACTATAATGAGTGGGTCCAAAGTGCCATGTCATGTTCGTGTTGGTGGTGATGAAAGAAGGGAGAGGTGAAACCTGCTGGCGACACGTAGCCTATAATAAGGGGGTCGTGGAGCATAACGCTCCCATCTGAGTGTCTAACATGCCCTCACTTCGTGAGAAACTGCGGAGAGGTTTGCAACTGAATTCGGGACATTGGTGCGAAAACTGGTGATCAGAAACTTTAAATCAACATCTCTCTTCCGTCTAACGGTCAAATACAGCACTCAAAATTTCATCGATCACCAGAATTCGAACCGGCTTACCGCCAGGTCGAGCACCACTGCACAGGAATGTTTTAGCGACCTCGGCTATGGAGACAGGTGAGGCCCCTGCTTTCTAGCAATGTTCGGCCATGGTAAACACGGACCTTCAGCCGTCACTACTGTCAGCCTCTCACCTCTGTAGCTAGCCGAGGACGGGCTTACATGTCTGCCGCTGTTTACGCAAAGACTCGTATGGCGAAGCGTCAAATGGTTCAAATGGCTCTGAGGACCGTGGGACTTAACTTCTGAGGTCATCAGTCCCCTAGAACTTAGAACTACTTAAACTAACCTAAAGACATCACACACATCCATGCCCGAGGCAGGATTCGAACCTGCGACCGTAGCGGTCTCACGGTTCCAGACTGTGGCGCCTAGAACCACCCCAGCGGACGGCGAAGTGTCCTCTGGTCTTCCAGCAACGGGTCACAGGACTACCTATGGTAGATACTATCGAAGCTAATTAAGCATATGTGGCACAGTATTTTTATTAATGATTTTTTTATTCTCTCCACTCACTCCTTACGTCGCCTTTCGTTCCTCTCTGCTGAGCACCATCCTCATTCTTTCACTGCCCTTCACCTCCTCCCTTCTCTTTGTTTACTTCCTCAATTTTCCCCATCCTTCCCCTACCCTCTCTCCCTGCTCTTCCGTGACAGTCCACATGTAGAGCCCCTGCAAGGAAGCCGTCCTGGTAATACCCATACAGCAGAACTCTTCCCCCCCCCCTCTCTCTCTCTGTCCATCTCCATTTCCCCTCCCTCTCACATTCACCCTCTCTCCCTTTCTGTCCATCACCTTCTTCTCCCTTTCTCTCCATCCATCACCTTCCCCTCTTCTCCATCTATCTACTCTCCCCCTGTTTCTGTCCAGCACTTTCCCCATTTCTGACCATCTACTCTCTTTCCGTTTTGCCATCCACCGACCTCTCTCTCTGCACTGATCTCCATCTCTTTTCTCCCCTCCTCACTACTCATCTCCTTATCATCAACTGTACATCCTCTCCTCCACTCTCCTTCTGTCCATCTCCTTTTCCCCTCTGCCCATCTCCTCTTATCCCATCTAATTCTCCCCCTCTATTTGTCCGTCTCCTCCAACGCCTCCCCCTCTCTATCCATCTGCTACTTTTCACCACTCCATATTCATCTTGTCCTGTCCCCTCTCCATCATGCCTCCATCTACCGATTCATCTCTTCCTGCTATCCACCCGATCATGCCCTCCACGCTCTGTCCCTCTGACGCTTCCCACTGCTCTCCTTATTCATCCCCTCAAGCCCCTTCACCTGCCTATGCCCTTTTGCCCCCTCTCTCACATCCAAATCCTCTTGCACCTCTCAGTTCATTCCCTATTCCAACCATCTCAACATTCCTTCTGCCATGCCCATGAACATGTGTGACCCCTGCTAATCATGTTGATAAAACGTGCTGATACTACAGTACTCCCGTAACATATTCAGGGCAGCCTACACTCCAGGGGCTATCAAATCGATTTTTTCCTCTGACATATATAGTGCTCTGAAAAGCAGTTCAACAAAGCGGGCTGATTCTAAACCCAAAAAACAATTGGGCACAGCAACCTACACGTTGCGGATGTCAACGCTATCCTTCCCCTGATGTGTAGTCTACCCTAGCAGGTCATTGAGGCAGGCCAATGCTAATTCCACATAACAGACCTGTTTATCAGGGCAGCCCACATGACAAGGGCGGAAACAATACTTTTTGCCTGTATCCCCTCTATATTGGAGCTACAAGGTTATAAACCCCACAGTGTTAAAACTCATGACGTTTGTGATTTTATGATTTAGGTGTCAAATTTAGTTGAAAACGATGCAAGGAGATGGGGGAGGGGGGGAGATTCTGTGCACTCATATATGCTATTCTATGTTTTTTTCCACATTGGTTTGATGCAGCTGATTGTGAATTTCTCTCATATGCAAACCACTTAATTCTGGAGTAACTCTTTCACATTATGTCTTCAGTTAGATGCAGGATGTATTCATATCTCTATCTTCCCCTACAGTTTTTACCACCTACAGTTCCTTCTAGTACCATGGAGGGAATCCTGGTTCCTGATACACTTTGTCATTCTGTTCCTTTATCTTCTTAATGTTTTCCATATGTACCTTTCTTCGCCGATTCAGAGGAGAATCTCCTCATTCCTTATAAGTTCACCTGTCATTCAACATTCTTCTGCACTACTACATCACAGACACTTCGATTCTCTTCTATTCTTGTTTTCTCACAGTCCATTAGTCACTACCACACAATGTTGTACTCCAAACGTACATTCTCAGAAATTTTTTCTCTAGGTCAGAAAAGCTCTTTCCCAGTAATAGTCTGTTTTATATGTCCTCACTAGTCCATTCGTCATGGGCTATTTCGGAACCTAGGTCCCAGAATTCCTTAACTTTATCTGCTTCACCAATTCTGATGTTACGTTTCTCAGTGTTCTTATTTATGCTATTCCCACCACTTCCACCTTTCTTCGATTTACTGTCAATCCATGATCAGTATCCATTGGACTGTTCATTCCAGTCAACAGATCCAGTAATTCTTCTTCTTTCACTGATGATAGCAGCGTCATAAACTAGTATTATCGTTGATAACATGGCACCTTCAATTTTACTTCCACTCTTGAAACTTTTGTTAAAATTTTCGTCATTGCTTCTTCAACTTATAGATTGAAAAGTAGGGTCTCAGTACTGCGTCCCGGTCTTACCCAATTGGTAGCCTGAACCCTCTTCGTTTCTGTACATTTCGTGTATCACCTGTCATTTCCTGTGGCTTACTCCTATTTTTCTCACAATTTCGAGCGTCTTGCAGCGTTTGATACTGTCGATCGCTTTTTATAGATCGACAGTTCCCATGACTGTATCGTGATTTTTCTTCAGTTTTGCTTTCGTTATCAAGAGCAAGGTCAGAACTGCCTCTCTGGCGCCTTTTCCTAAAGCCAAAGTGATCGTCATCTAACATCTTATCTGTTTTCTTTTCAGTTCTTCTGTATATTTTACTTGTCAGTAAATTGGATGTCTGAGATGTTAATCTGATTGTACAATAGTTCTTGCACCTAACAGCCCTTGCTATTTTCGTAATTATGTGGATGATATTTGTCCAGTGTCTCATGGTATGTCGCTAGTCTCATATCTTCTACACACCTGCAGAAATAGTCATTTGGTTGCCATTTCTCCCCCATTCCTCGCCCCTTCCCCAGGATTTTAGAAACTCCGATGAAGTGTTATGTGTTCCTTCTACCTTGTTTAAACTCCAGAGTTCTTTTAAACTCTGGTTCTAAAACTGTATCCCTTGTGTCTTCCATGTCGACTCCAATTTTTTCTTCTATCATCCTACAATTCCTTCCTGTCACAGAGGCTTCCAGTGTTCTCTTTGCCCCTATCCGCTCCTATGCGTTTAACAGTGGAATTCCCTTTGTACTCATAATGCTACTACCCTTCCTTCTGATTTTAGTGATGATTACTTTGAATTTTCTGTATGGTGTGTCAGTCTTTCTTTCCGATGGTCATGCGTTTTTAGACTTCGTCACATTTTCCCTGCAGTTACTTCGCCTTAGCTTCCTTTTATTTCCCATTTATTTATTTCATAAGTGATTTTTGCTGAACATTTTTATACTTCCTCCTTTCGTCCACCAGTGTTGGTATGTCTTTTGTTATCCAAGATTTCGTTGGATCAAACTTACTAGTGCCAATGTCTGACTGTACAACGCATATTATTGCTCTTTTTAGACACGTAATTTCCTCTTCAACCAAACTGCCTATTCTGGTATTTCTTATCGCTGTATCCACATCTTTAGCGAACTTCAAATGCACCGGATTCGTCACTGCATCAGTATTGCACTTCTTTCCACAATTAATCTTCTGTGAGATTCTCTTGAACTTCACTCTACTCTTCTTCGTTACTAAATTGCGATCTAAGTCTATCTGTTGCTGGGTACAATCCAATGTCCGATTTCGATATCTCTGTCTGACTACGACGAAATTCAGCTGGAATCTTCCCACGTCTTCGGTCTTTTCCATGTATACGTCCTCCTCTTACGTGTATTCCCTATTACCATTTGAAATTTATTGCAGATCTCACTTTTCTTTTTGCTCTCTCATTCTTACTACCAGACCACATTTTCTCGTAATCTTTCTTTTGTTCCATCCTGGACGACTGCCTTCCGATGCCCGGGATTATTAGATTTTCATCTCCCATTAGGCACTGTATTACTTGTTCAATATCATCAGATACTTTCACTATCTCTTCATCTTCTGCTTGCGACGTCGGCATTTATAGCTGAACAATTGTTGTCGGGATTATTTTGTTGTCAAGTATGACGAGACCAACGTTTACTCTGAACTGTTCACGGTAGCTCAGTCTCTGCCCTCCTTTCCTATTTGCAACGGGTCTCACCTGTAATACACGAATTTCTGCTGCTGTTGAGATTCCTCTACGCTCTTCTAACCAGAAATCCTCATATTCTTTCCATTTCACTTCACTGACACACACTACATCTATATTGAGCACTTGCATTTTCCTTTTTCTAGCTTGTCTACTACGTTCAAACTTCTGACATCCCATGCGCCGACTCATTCGTTATTCAGTCTTTTTCTTATGGTCACGTGGTGACTGTCCCTCCTGCAGATTCTAATCGGGGCTAGATCGAAACTTTTTTGCCAATGTAGATTTCATCATGATTCTTTCCGAATTGCAGGTCACATGTCTTGTGGAATCAGTTTGTGTGCCTTTAATGCGGTGGTTTGCATTCCCTTTTGGAGCCTCACTGCTGATTCTCACACGTTTTTGCAGATTTTCGCGCACCACGTGCAAGAAACTCTGTCCACGTCTCAGGCCTCTTTGACCAGGCCGTTCACAAAACGAGGTTGACTTCTTAAGCCCGAAATGTTCGGCCGCCTTTGCTGAAGGATTTTTTTCAAGATTTAGCCAGTGGATGGATTCGAATCGCTGATACAGGATATTTTGATTACTGCTCAAAGACGCTACACTTACAACACGAGTTCATACACATGCTGCATTGCATACTCAATTTGTGCTGAGAATATACGTTTAGAGCGCAGTGTAGTCTGGTAATGAAACATGCATTGTGGGAAAACTGGAACAGAAGAGAATCGAAGCATTTGAGATGTGGTGCTAGAGAAAAATGTAGAAAATTATGTGGACTGATAACGTGAGCAATGAGGAGATACTCTGTAGAATCGGCGAGGATAGAAATATATGGAAAACAACGACAAGAAGGAGGGACAGGATGGTAGGACATTTATTAAAACATCAGGGAATAACTTCTGAGATACTAGACGGAGCTGTAGTGGGTGAAACCCGTAGAGGATGACAGAGATTGGAAAATAATTGAAGACGTAGTTTGCAAGTGCTAGTGTGAGGTGTAAAGGTTGGCACAGGAGAGGAATTCGTGGCGGACCGCATCAAACAAGTCAGAAGACTGATGACCACCGCCCACCCACTCTTCGTTCACTTCCCGTTGCCCTACAAAAGAAATATAATAACCGCATCTAACAGGGAATATAGAGATCTGTCATTGTCAGGAGCTAGTTCATGCATTTAACTTCATTTTCCGATCTAATGCTAAATGACACGGCTTCTTCAATCTAGTGGCTGTCTACTTTGTATCAAGGACTTGACAGGCACTCTGTTTACCTACACTTACTTGAATTAGAATTATGGTATACTTTCGCATTCCCAGCCGCTTGTTATTTGTACACAATGCAGCTACTTCTTAGTCAAGTGTCGATCACGTGTCTAGCTTGCTGCCTGGACTCCATCCAGACCGTAAATTGTGTTTGCTGTCGCGCTCGGGTCTACCCAGCTTCTGACGATTACTGGAGGAATCTTATCATATGATCGCTGGATCGGAAGCATTGTTTCCCGACGTCTCCGTTCGATAGACCTGTCATAGTCAGAAGAACTATCGGATGGAGTGTCGAATTTTTTTTTTTTTTTTTTTTTGTTGCTATTGTTGGAAATAATTTCAGCGATAAACGTTAAGACCTTAATCAATTATTCTTGAACAAACATGGTGACAATTTATTGAAGTGATTTTAGTGATTTTGAGAATATATACGTTTCTGTTTTATATAGTCACAATCTCGCAATACTGCTCAGCCTCCACAGCTACGCATTGGCTCAGTTTCACCCATTTCCTCCGTCGGAAAGCTCAGACAATCTCTGCTTACTGACTTGCCAGGTATCTACTCACTTCCTCGTTCGGCTTGCTGCGGCTCCTTGGACTGCGCGTCTGGTATTGCCTGTCTGTCTGGCCCGTCCAGCATACTGCAGCCTGCCAGCCACGTACTGCTTAGTTAAACCTTTTCTTTGACCTGCTATTTCTAATTCAGAAACATAACTTCTTCTCATTTGCGCCTGCCATCCGAAAACAAGGAAAGGGATCCCTGCGCACCATTTGTCGGAAACTAACAGCAGCGAGACTAGGGAATTGTCGTACCATGTGTAGGCTAACGTTATCCCCACAAAGCAGACAGCTGTGTCAGAATTGGGGCCGTGACCAGAAATGATGTACTGCTGATAAATGACTTTGCATTGTGTTCAGCAATTAATCGCGGCTCTGCACGACCTTAAATGACCATCATTAGTGAGTATGGTGGCTACTATCTTCCGCTCTTCCGTCCTTCCGACATTTTAGAGAGATGCAGCGGTGATACTACTGTCGTCATGTTGAGAGGACTTCTGGTCACATGTGATAGTGATTGAAGAAGGTCTACCGGCACAACATGCTTCATGAAAGCTTTGCGTTCTCGTGTGTTATCTCTCAGGTGACAGTATCGCAGTGCCATTTTTCAGCAGGACAATGCTCGTCCACACGTGTTCCCTGTCTCTATGGACTGTTTGCGTGGTGTTGAGGTACCCCAGTGGCCAGCAGGATAGCCCATATCCATCTTCTACAGAAGGAGTATGAGTCCAACAATCAAATGGCTCGGAGCACTATACGACTTGACTTCTGAGGTCATCAGTCGCCTAGAACTTAGAACTAATTAAACCTAACTAACCTAAGGACATCACACACATCCATGCCCGAGACAGAATTCGAACCTGCGACCGTAGCGGTCGCTCGGTTCCAGACTGTAGCGCCTAGAACCGCACGGCCACTCAAGCCGGCGAGTGTGAGTCCACTTCAGACATCAAACCCAGGCGGGAAACAGTATCAGGGATTTCAATGACCAGTAGCAACAGTTGTGGTCCTGTCGAAGAATATTGAAACATAAAATGGCGAAACTAAAGCCACTAAAAATAATAGGCAATGATTGAAGTGTACGGGATTTCCGAACTACATCTGCTAATACAGCCACTCACTCAGTTACAATTGAGACTGATGACCCCAGATGTTAAGTCCCACAGTGCTCAGAACCATTTGAACCTAAAATTGATATGGTATTGCGGGTCGCAGTATAGGGGAAAATATCGAGAGGAGACGTAGATTAGAATAACCAGAACATATTAAGATGGAATGAAAGGTTTAGCACAAGATAGAGAAAGATGATGGGCACCATTAAAGTAATCTAAAGAGAAAAGAGTTATCCCCTAAAGTGATCCCCTACAATCCTGGCAAGCATTGACCAGTTAATGACTTATTCTGGCTGAATGAATTCCATTTTATGAGTATGAAGTATTATTGGTGTCACGCTCATGTTTTTCGATTTTTCTTGGCCGCTGCGTCCCTTGATGTGGGTTTAATAGACCGATAATGATAAACTAAAGCTAGTTAGTTCTGTATCCCAACCTCTGGTAAGTCGGTATGTTCATGTCGTCGACGATGAGTTCATCAGTGGTAGAGCACAAGCCCGACTGTGGAAGGATGGGAAGTGAACCGGGGATGTCTTTGGTAAAGGAACCATCCCAAGATTTATCTTCAGCAGTTTATGGGATCAGATATCTGGGTGCCTGGACTGAGATTTGAAACACATTTCTTTAAATACGTGCCCAGTGTCTTATTACGGCGCCACATCCCTCTATAAGAAGCGTCAAGGATGGGGACAAGCCTGACTGTAACATCAGAAGAGCATATCAGCCGATAACAAGTACTACTTGGAATATAACCACGAATGTCCACGTGACAAGTATCTTTAATCTGGGTCCAATTAAATGTAAGATGCAGTCTATCGAACGGAGAGGTCGAGCAAGAGTGCTTCCAATCCGACGATCATGTACCAGGATTCCTCGAGGAATCTTCAGGGGCTGGGTAGACACAAGCGCGACACCAAATGCAATTTACCGTCTGTGTGGAGTCCAGGCAGCATATTAGACACGTGATCGACACTCATGTCTCTTGAATTCTTGAATAAGATGTAGCAAGATTGTGTACAAATGTCAATCGGATGGGAATGCGAAAGTATACGATAATTTTTCTTCAAGTACGTGTATGTAGGTAATTTGCCTACCAACGGAGGGGGGGGGGGGGGGGGGAGGGGAGGTTGGAACGCAGAACGCAGCTCATCAGTCTTCTGACTGCTTTGATGCGGCCTGCCACGCTTCTCCTCGCCTAGGCCAGCCTCTTCATCTCAGAGTAACACTTACACTGAATGAAAAGTGAATCTTTTAGCTATTCCATTATAAATCCGCCCACTCAACTGCGAATACTGAAGTAAATCGATGTATAACGTTTTAATAATTTCTGTTCTTTCCATCCACGGAAAAATATGCAGATGCAGTAGTTGACGTCGCTCCGTCAATACACAGTTCTCAATTGACTGAGCTTGTATGTAGCGCTGACTCCATTTGCCAGAAATCAAAGAGGATAAATTGCTTTCAAACTGCATTCCGAATGGTCCAGTTGTAATTGACTTTCTTGTTGAATAAACCAGTTGTAAAAGAAAAAGGCGAAAGAGAAACAAGGATTGCTAAAACCTGTAATCCAGGGTTTTTCTGATTTGTTTCGGAACATATGTAAATTTTGTTGTTGAACTGTGCGCAGTCGCACGTCAGTTAAGTCCCGAATGCAATAAACTGCAAGTTTACATAGTGAGACGATAAAGTAAATGAAATACTACTTAATTACTGTTAGCTCGAAAAAAATGTAAATCAGTGATGGCCTCTGAATCAATTTAATGAAATATTGGGATGATTTTAGCTCGGATTCCACATTTTCTGAAGACAGGAATTTGTACTACCATATGTGTAGAGTTGACACACTCCGATGTAATTATGGTTCATTTATTAAATGGGTGGCGAAAATCTTTGAAATTCATAATCTTCTTTTGCACCTTTCTTGGTGATCAATAAAAGAACTGCCATTTTTGGCTTATGGTGGCCGGTCACAAGCCACTGCTTTGCTTCCTGTTCCGTTTATGACGTAAAGTTGATAACTCTTATCTCATCCACACAAGCAAATAAGCTCACAAAATTGACTGAATTCTTTTAAAATGTTTCAAGCATTGCTGATTGTGCTTTTTCGCTTATGTTTCTAAGCAAAATTCAATAAATGTATCCTGCTTCTTGCTCTCATATTAAAAAAAGTATTCATTTAAAATCAGCTTACTCTTTTCCTGTTACACCCTCGACAGCAGCTATTTCTCAAACGCGTAGCGAGGGATAGTCCAAAAACGTTTACACGCTCCTAATGACACCATTGTCGACGGGATGTTAAACGCTAATATTCCTTTCTTCATCCTTTAACAACCACGTTATGATCTGACCGTATTAAAACTCACGCACCGAGCGTGCTAGTAGAGTGGTTAAAATACTGGACTCGCGTTCGGGAAGACAACGGTTGAAACCCACGTCCGGACATCCTGGTTTAGGTTGTCTGTAATTTCCCTGACTCGCTTAAGAAAAATTCCAGGATGGTTCCTTCGAAAGGGGATGTTTAATTTCCTTGTCCATCCTTCCCTAATCCGAGTTTGTGCTCCGTCTCAAATGATCTCGTTCAGACTGGACGTTAAACAATAATCTCCTCTCCTCCTTAAAACTGCGTTTCCGAAGACGAAGCTTCCATTTCCAAACCCACAGCACCACAAGCATCAGAATAGCTAGACGAATTTGAAGATATTTCTAAATCTATCGACTGATTTATGATTTAGTCGTTAGGGTGTTCGGATTCTTGTAATGGGAACCTGTTCTCCCGAAACATGCAATTTTAAGTGAGGTCAGATTTTGAGGTGATCTTTGAAGTTTACCCGAATTATTTTCTTAAACTGCAGTATCGTATAATTTATCGATCGAACCGTCGGTGTTTGTAGTTTTAAGGCGTGCTCTCCGTATATCATATTCAAGGAAATTATTGCACCGATGCATCCAGCCACCCATTTTTAGTTATGTGCAGCAGACTGCTTGTACTACTCGGAAGCCACTTGTGGATAAACAACCATTAGCACTAGCTAATCATTAGCGGAGAATTCTTTAGAGTATGGTATTCCAGGTTATCCATTGAAATTGAAGACGACAAAAAAAAATATATAAAAATTTCCAAATATGTCATTAACACCCTATGTACGTCATTGAGAAGCGTGATCTACAATTATAAAAAGAATTAAGAGAGCACTGATATCAGTACCCTCTGAATGTCAGGCCGAAATTTTTTCACGTAATGCCAAAAGCAATTCCGTTAAAACATTACAACAAACACGATGGCAAAAGTCAAGTGTAACATCGAGGGCAATGAATCACATGTAACAAACTACAACCAATAAGATCTATGAGACGATGCGTTATAAAAGCGAGACCTGAAGTGACCCAAGAATAAGCCCAAACAACGACATCAAGAGCAAACTTGTTAATATCGTCCATTGATATAATATTTCCGTTTGCCCAAAACGTTTCTGTTCTTTTATTTTGTAATCATCGTCATGCAGATGGCGCAGTGAAATTGCTTTTCGTTTTCCTATACATTCCACACCTTCACATTTTCATTCTCGTCTTCGCATCCTTACAACTTACATCGCGGCAAGTGTGTGAACATAGTTACGTAAATGAAAAAAAAAAAAAAAAAACCGGGGTCTCAGATACGGGTCTGCGTTTATGCCGTCCGGTTCCGTCGCTTTCAGGGTCTTTTCATTTTTTCTTTTCTTTTTTACAGTGTTGTTTAGTTCTTGGATCGTTATAAGATCGCCGTCATATGGTTTATCCATTTCAGGTGGGTCAGTCTCTAATGCGTAGATTTTTTTTTACATCTGAGCTGTTTACAATGTGCTATCCATTTATATTCTGGTATTTCATTTAGGTTTGTTCTCTCTTTTTCAGTTTTATTTAAATTTTTGTCATACTGTAAGCTATGGTCTTTCTTCCACTGTTCAGTTCTGCACACAAAATTATTCCACGATTCTTCATTCGTTTTTCTGACAATAGTTTTTACTCTATTTCTTTTCTCTTTGTATTCTTGTTTCGCAGATTCTGTTTTCGCGTGTAAATATATCGGATATGCTCGTTCATTTTCCTCACTTGCTTTTGTGATATCTTTGTCCCGTACTCTAAGGCTCTTCTTATTCCTTCGCTTATATTTTTTTACCCAGAGATTCATTTGCGGCATCTTCAGTACAAAGCTTTATATTTTGCTATTCGGTGTCTAAACTGTCACTTGTATCTGTGGGTTTAGGCAGAGATTCAGTCTGTTTTGTTACAGATGTTTTATGCTATCATACTTTAACAGATAGACCTTAAAACCTTCTCCCTTTGTTGTTTGCAACACTTTTTTTTCTTCCATCTAGCGAGCATAGCTGTTTTTTGTACGACTAGGCAGTGGCCAAAATAAACAGCGCTACCTTTGAAAACACGAACAACCTGAACTTGTTTGCATATGTTACTGATGGTCATCACTTAATCTGCTATTGATCTCTGTCCCCTTGCGCTCCAAGTGTATTTATGTAAATCTCTCTTCCCAAAAAGGAATTACTAATTTTCAGTCCGTCACTTGAAGCAAGATATATAAGGGAGTGTCCATTATCATTTATGTGTTGTTGGAAAAATTTCCACTTTTAGAGGTACTGGAACACTTGCTATTCCGGCAATTAAATCTGGCATTTAAATCTTCTCAGATTAATAGATGAGCCGTTTTGTTGTCTTTATATACTTCTTTTGATATGATATACAGCACATAAAATCCCGTCTGAAGACTGCCATCATTTTTATGTTAATGATTGCAACTGACGTTGTACAGTCGCAATAAAGTCATGAGATGTTCAATTGACTCTTTTATTAGAACATGTTACGCGTTTCGGGATTACACCCACCTTCAGACATCGCAAACTTCACCTCCTTCCTAACCAACCAGGTGTACAGACTTGACAACTCAAAGAAAGTGTTGAATAACATATGACTGCGACGCAAGCAGCTTGTGATGTCTGAAGATGGGCGTAATCCCGAAACGCGTTACATGTTCTAATAAAAGAGTCAATTGAACATCTCATGACTTTATTGCGACTATACAGCATTGGTTGCCAATCTTTTGATATGGTTTCTTAAAAGACTTCAGTCTCTTCTTCTTTTCCATCTTCAGTAGCGTAAACCTCAACCACTGTTAGATGTCCTTGATCTGTTCTGAATCTCGATGTTATGATTCTGTCATTTATGTACCTATGATCTTCAATTTTAGATCCCCATTTATTATCTACCAATATCGGTTCTCCACTACTTGCTCTTTTGTCACTTGTTACACCACTGTAAATCACTAGGTATTTATGTTCCTCTCAGCTTTTTCTTTGTTTCTGTAATTTTTGCAAGATTAATGTTTCTTCGTTTCAGTTTTTCAAATAACTCTGTTTCTCTTAGGTGCGGGCTTCTCACATTCCAAGTCGCAATGTTGAGCTTTTCCACTATTACGAATAGTGTGTAGGTGGTGGTGCTTAGTGTTTAACGTCCCGTCGACGACGAGGTCATTAGAGGCGGAGCGCAAGCTCGGGTTAGGGAAGGTTTGGGAAGGAAATCGGCCGTGCCCTTTCAAAGGAACCATCCCGGCATTTGCCTGAAACGATTTAGGGAAATCACGGAAAACCTAAATCAGGATGGCCGGAGACGGGATTGAACCGTCGTCCTCCCGAATGCGAGTCCAGTGTGCTAACCACTGCGCCACCTCGCTCGGTGGGAATAGTGTGTAGTTTTCTTGCTTGGGTCGTATTCTATTTCATACCTCCAGCTGGTTACTCTGAAGAATAAAAATAAAAACGAAGTCCCTGGTACGAGATGCCAAACCGTAGCCGGGCAAAACACACGATGGGGCTGCCACCTTTTGGCTCATGACTTGCCAGTAAATTCTGATCAAGGTTATTTCCTTTAGCCTTTGGTAAGGCAATCACTAGATTGCAAGGCAGCAGCTGTTTAATTTTTCTTCTGGCTTATTTCCCCTAGGAAAGTTGATTTCACCATTTCGAAGGTGCACCACGTCTGAGCCCTCCTAGAGGCCGTCTGATATCACTCCTCATGGTGGCCCGCTCTTCGTCTGTCCCTAACACATCGGCGTCGCTAGCTCGTGTGTCCCTTCAAAGGACTTAAGCTTCAGCCAGCATAGCTCTCACTGCATGACGGGACGCGCCAACCTCCTCACCACAGAAAGGTGTCAGTCCTATAACGTCGTTATCCTCACAAATAAACTCAGCAGTCACAGTGTAGAATTTGTGGCGCCACGTGTGAACCGTTGTTTACGTTGTCAGGAGGGCAACAGGGAAGTGCAGAACGAAGCACAGAACACCGTCCTGCTACCATACGTTCAAGGGGTTACTGAACGTCAGGGCAAAATTCTTCGTCGGGTAGGTATTAGGCGTTCTGGGCTTGACGAAAGATACAATTGACAATTTTTGTGTCACCGGAGTTTATGGAATCCGGTGCGAATGTGGACTGGTGTATGTGGGTGAAACTGGGCGTCCAATAAGCACTAGGTTAACTGAACACGAGAGATATATCCGCCACAAACAATACAATGAATCAGAGGCAGCAGGAACATTGCAGGATGAAGGTCGAATTTAGAGGGGACCGCGTACTGGCGAAACAGTCGGTTAGTTTGAGGAGGAAGATCAGAGAGGCTACAGAAATAGCCAAGCGACCCGACAATATGAATAGAGAAGACGGGCACCGACTTCCAGCGTCTTGCCTGCCAGCAGTGACAGCTTTGCGGAAGGGCAGCTCTCGCAAAGCAACAGCCATGCGATAGGCCACAGCGGCGGAGGGTACACAGAGTGCTGACGCGCCCTTTGGTATACTAGGCAGTAAACAACGCTACGCTGCAAAAAATGGCTCTGAGCGCTATGGAAGGTAACTTCTGAGGTCATCAGTCCATAGAACTTAGAACTACGTAAACCTAAATAACCTAAGGACATCACACACACCCATGCCCGAGGCAGGAGTCGAACCTGCGACCGTAGCAGTCACACGGCTCCAAACTGTAGAGCCTAGAACCGCCCGACCACCCCGGCCGGCGATACCCTGCAGTCGCCTCTCAATTTCCTATTCGCCGATTTCCACCAATGGCAAGCAATAAAGTAAATTCCAACGGAAAACGCCTATTTCCGTCAATGACAATACGCAGTACGCAATGCTCACCCTCATATCCAATGACAGCATTTTTTTCCTTTAAAACAAACAATGGTAAGATAACAAACAATATAAAAAAGGCGATAAAACGGTGACTTTGTCAATAACACTAAAATGGCGGAAAGTTGCGGAATCTAAAATACACTACTGGCCATTAAAATTACTAAACCACGAAGATGACGTGCTACAGACGCGAAATTTAACCGACAGGAAGAAGATGCAAATGATTAGCCTTTCAGGACATTCCCACAAGGTTGGCGTCGGTGGTGACACCTACAGCGTGCTGACATGAGGAAAGATTCCAACCGATTTCTCATACATAAATAGCAGTTGACCGGCGTTGCCTGGTGAAACTTTGTTGTGAGGAGAAGAAATGCGTACCATCACGTTTCCGACTTTGGTAAAGGTCGGATTGTAGCCTATCGCGACTGCGGTTTATCGTATAGCGACATTGCTGCTCGCGTTGGTCGAGATCCAATTACTGTTAGCAGAATATGGAATCGGTGGGTTCCGGAGGGTAATACGGAACGCCATGCTGGATCCCAAAGGCCTCGTATCTCTAGCAGTCGAGATGACAGGCATAATATCTGCTTGGCTGTAACGGATCGCGCACCCACGTCTCGATCCCTGAGTCAACAGATGGGGACGTTTACAACAACCATCTGCACGAACAGTTCGACGACGTTTGCTGCAGCATGGACTATCAGCTCGGAGACCATGGCTGCGGTTACTCTTGACGCTGCATCACAGACAGGAGCGCCTGCGATGGTGTACTCAATGACAAACCTGGGTGCACGATTGGGAAAACGTCATTTTTTCGGATGAATCCAGGTTCTGTTTACAGCATCATGATGGTCGCATCCGTGTTTGGTGGCATCGCGGTGAACGCACATTGGAACCGTGTATTCGTCGTCGCCATACTGGCGTATCACCCGGCGTGATGGTATCGGGTGCCATTGGTTATACGTCTCGGCCACCTCTTGTTCGCGTTGACGGCACTTTGAACAGTGGACGTTACATTTCAGATATGTTACGACCCGTGGCTATACACTTCATTCGATCCCTGTGAAACCCTACATTTCAGCAGGATAATGCACGACCGCACGTTGCAGATCCTGTACGGGCCTTTCTGGATACAGAAATTGTTCGACTGCTGCCATGGCCAGCATATTCTCCAGATCTCTCACCAACTGAAAACGTCTGGTCAATGGTGGCCGAGCACCTGGATCGTCACAATACGCCAGTCACTACTCTTGATGAACTGTGGTATCGTGTTGAAGCTGCATGGGCGTGTACCTGTACACGCCATCCAAGCTCTGTTTGACTCAATGGCCAGGCGTATCAAGGCCGTCATTACGGCCAGAGGTGGTTGTTGTGGGTAGTGATTTCTCAGGATCTATGCACTCAAATTGCGTGAAAATGTAATCACATGTCAGTTCTAGTATAATATATTCGTCCAATTAATATGTGTTTATCATCTGCATTTCTTCTTGGTGTAGCAATTTTGATGGCCAGTGGTGTATAATAACGCGACGTTGACGATGCGGATATAGAGACACAGTAAGCAGACAGGCACAATTAAAAAACACTCTAACACTCTGCCGTCTGTTCGCACGAGATAAAAAACACAACACTGAACAATCACTGAAAGCAGCACTACAGGCGACAAGGCGGCAGATGGGGGCAGGGGAAGGACCCGGACCGATGAGGGGTAGGGGGGTGGAAAAGGGGGAGGAAGGGAAAGGAAGAAGGGGGACCCAATCGAGGGAGAGGACTTAGAAAAAGATAGGGGGGGGGGGCAGAGCGGACGCGAGGAGTGGACAAGGCAGTGAAGGGGAAAGCAAAAGGACTCCCAGAGTCTACTGACAGCACTCCTCCATAGCATATAAGTAACTAAACTAGTGCTCATTCAGCATTTAGCTATACACTCTGAGGAAGGCGCCTTGTAACAGTAGTCGAATCGTCGGAATTTTATAGTTGATAATGCGACCTCAAACCCAGAAGAATGTTCTTGACTGTGACAACGGCGGCGGAATCCTACGTTTACAGCATCTTACGTTGCCATGAACAGTGACGTCACTTATATTGTGTGAATGCTGCCTAAGAAAGTGTCCCCCACTATGCGCGCCCGCATCGTGTAGCACAGTTTTTCCTGCGCTTCGCTGGGCTACCTTGCTCTGCGCCACTGTGCGCACCTCGCGTTGGTGGTACTGGAGCCAGCCAGGAGCGCGGCTACGTCCGCACCGGGGCCACTTTGCGCCGGGTGTTGGCTACCGGGCTGCGGCCACCTGTGGCGGGTGAGCCGCGCCGTTGGTTATTGGCTGACGAATGCGCCAGCAGCGGCCATCTGCTTACCTGCGGCGGCCGAGGCGCTGCGCCTGCTAACTAACTGCCTCTTGATTGGAATAGTTGGTCCTCCTCTCCCGAAACGGCCGCCGTTGTAATTAACAGTCCGCAGTCGCCACGCCACCTGCTCCCACTCGCCTGGAGCTCTGAGTTACGGCCACGACTTTGACCATAAATTTCTGCAAACAATAGCAAACGGCAAAATACTGCTGAGGAGACCTGCTGCTCTACGTAAACGTATATTACTGCAGTCTTGCCGCTAGTTCCACTCTGCTCCCCTTTAATAACAGAATGCCACTGAGTCTCTAGTTACATTCACGTCTACATGCTTATGGCTGTTTCTCATAGTGTACAAGCGAAATTTAACTTTCTACATCTCTGCTTATTCGGATTTGCACGAAACTTCCTTAATGACTTCTTATTATTATCTTTCCTCTGAACTGCTTAAACAATATACTTCCTTTCATCACATTTCCACATCTTGCCTGTCGCGTTAATTAAGCATCACTAATATTAAATGAAACTCTGTTCCACTCCAGATTCTTCGAGCTCAAACCGAGAAACTCACAATATATACTGCTGAAGGATAACCCATCTCCTATGGAATTTGCCCCCCCCCCCCCCCCCCAGTAGATTTGGTCAGCTTACAAATCCCGTATGACATTATGAGGTGAATACATGGGGGCTCCTCTGTTTAATAATCTCAAGTTTTATGAATTTGGCTACACAGAAAGAAAAAAAAATTATAGAAGTGGAAGAAGTACACTGCTTGACCAAAATAAAGTGAAGCAGCAGGAAAGTGACGAGCAGGTGGAGAGAGTATTTGGTGTCAACTCATTGTTTACAAAATCGAGACAAATCTAGGAAGATCTTGGTAATATGAACCCACTTATCAGTATGGCACCTCTGGGCTGGACGCCAGCGTCGTTTCAGTTGGAAAGTGTGCCGTGAAGCAGTTTTACTTTCTCCTGAGCCTAACTGGTCCACCACTGCTGCAGCTGGTCCATAATAGCCTGAGTACTGGCACAGGGACAGGGTTCGCATCCGAGTTGCCCTCACATACAGGGCGTTCGACGGAAATATGGAGCCCAATATGGTAACTCTTTGGCATTCAAAAACAGCTTCCAGTCGTCACAGAATGGATAAATACAAGTTCTGTATGTTTATCACGGGAATCTTAACAATTCTTCTCGCAAAATAGTGGCGAGTTGCGGTAACTATGATGGATGTGGATGTTGCAGCATGAATTACTGCATTCCCTTTGTCACGAAACAGACATATTGCATCCTGACAAGGGTCAGATGGATTACTGACATATGGGTGAGCTCGAATCACCATTGACTAACTATATCGCCTAGCAACATAAAACTGCCACGTCTACATTGGAAGATTAGTACTTGGTGCTGGCTGCTATTTTAACACGGAGTATTAATATGGAGGCCATGCTGCCGCACACTCTATGCCTTCTCCCGCCCCTCCTCCCTCCACCCTCATTTGGTGCTGACTGGGTTCGCGATTGTGGCACTCAGTTGTGCAGTCACTTTTGTAGCAGTCGCTCTCTTATTTTTTGTCACAATCCTCTTCAGTGACCGTTTGTCACGATCACTTAACACAAACTACCAGTGGCATTGTGACATAGCAGATGATTTCCCTGTATGAGGTATAAACCTTGAAGCACGAAACACTTCGGCTGCCTTGGTTACGGTAGCACCCACAGTAACAATGTGCCCACGTTTCAATTCAGTTAGCTCCGTCATCATTCTCTCACAACTACACAGAACACTCTTCTCACCACGACCTACACTTGCGACGTATTGAAGACATTGGACGGGTTGCCGTTCGTGGTCAAATACAACAGCGCATCCAGCAGGCTTGGCTACATTTTTCATTTATGGTAAACCATGCACCTTTCACATGTTACCATATTTTTGCCCAGTCCGTTTCTGTTCTATTGGGGACAGATGCAAGGATGCCGATGACTACGGGAATACCTCAAAACCTTGAATACTGTTCATAGCCGCGAATGTGACAATCATTGCCCGATTCAAAACAGCCGCCACGACACTGCCGCATGGGAGGTAACACATGAGAATTCAGGGTGTCCGTAACATATTGTTCTGCCGGTAGAATTTCCTCAAACACTACCAGTGGTGATCTGAGGTCAAACCTGATGGCTCCCTACTCTATGACGCGGGGACTAACAATGCTGCGCCTCTCCAAAATATTGAAAGAATCCACCTCCCACAAGTCACCGCTACATCTGCCGACGACTTTCGTCTAGTGTTGGGCAGAACCACGTCGTTCATCAGTAGTCCATGCTTCTCGGTCCTGGCGCCACTTCAAAACCAGCCGTTTGAAGGTAGTCTCCGAACAATAGTGTAGGATGACACAGAATATTGCAAGGAATCTGTCACTTTTACTCGGAGGAAGGGCGCAGACGTCAAGCTACGACGAGCTTGGTGCTCAGTACAGCGATCCTCTCTTTCTCTTTTGTTCGTCAGATAAGGTCAATGGAAACTTGATGATGAGTATGCGCGCCCACATGTTCTTACGAATTCCGATATAGAGCCACTCTCACAAACGAATGCCACAGAAATCTGGATACTGTGCGATTAGGCCACGCGGTCAAGTGGAGACCCACAACTTCTGTCAGGCGCTGAAGACGCTGGCTGACACGACTGAATAGTATCTCTACGCCTTTCACAGTGATTATACAACACCGGCGATGTTCACGGCCCTTATACGCTCTGCCAAGCCGGGGAAAAACACTAAACATGAATAATAGTAATGTACTCTGATGGCCGCTCTGCCAGTCACAGAGTGACTCCAATCATTTACATACAAACCGATGATGTGTACGTTTCTGAAGCTACATTGACATCCGACCATGTCGTCTCAGTGTTTCACTACTTTTGTATCGCAATATGTGGTATATTAAGCGTACAATGAACCAACTATTGTGTCTTGTAGTACGTCAGTATTGATTTATCCTAAAATAGAAAATGTTCCTTATTCCAATACGGACATGCATAACATGACTTCCTAATTTCTATGAATTACATATAGAGTGAAACCGTTACTTACACCCTCAGCATCGTGAGACTGAGGGGTCTCCAAATTATATAAAAGCGTACACACACCACACAAGTTTCCAGCTGAGCATAGTTTATCATATAAATATTTTGAAATTCGATACGTACTTTCATACTATTTTGTCTCTTTATCTTCATCTTTATACAGATAGTCGCGGGACTTCAGCTATTAAGCACAGAATGTCAAATTAAAACACCTTTCAGCCGTCTGTATTTCCCACCGTTATTTTACTGAGCAACCGGTTTCGGTGATATATTACGAGATCTTCAGGCCCCATGACCAACGTGTAGGAAGATTACCTCCTCTGGGCCACTCAAAACAGGGGCCAGCATTCATTCTTCACATCTCCTGACTGATGTGTAGAGATTCCCACCTATGTTCCAGTCAAAATAGGAACCAGTTTTCAATGAACGCTGGCACCTATATTGGCTGGAACAGAGGTGACAGTCTTTCTACAATTCAGTCTGAGGGCCTGATTATGTAACGTCTCACCGAAACTGGTTGCTCAATGAAATAACAGTTACAAATGTAGACTGTTGAAAGGTGTTTTGATTTGACATTCTGATACCATTTTTTTTTTTCAGATGTTCTTTCTGGTACACAGGCTACTGAGTATAGATCTTTTTGAAAATTTTGCGTAAACGCGTCAGCAGAAAATATGGCCAACATGGACTCACATTTGTCACCGTTCTTGTGAAACATCACAATTCGATATTTTATCAGGGGAATACAACAAGCAACGAGACATAGATGCCATCACATTTGAGCGAGGTGAAAGGTCCCAGGATTTTCGGTACTGCTGCATATCAATATCAGCACCCACATTGGATTTTCCGGACAGGAGCGATTCGGGACGACACTCACATAGGGTGCAGCTGTATCATTAATCTTCTCACTGGACTGATGCGGCCCGCCACAAATTCCTCTCCTGTGCCAACCACTTGATCTCAGACTTACACTTACAATGTACACCCTAGACTCTTTACCTCATGCATTCCAATATCTGTCTTCCTTTGCAGCTTCTACTCTCTACAGCTCCCTCTAATATCATGTCTTAATAAATGTCCTACAATCGTATCAGCGTTTTCCATCTATTTCTTTTGTCGCTGATTCTGCAGAGGCCTTCTCGTTTCTTGTCTTATCAGTCCGCCTAATTTTCAAAATTCTTCTGTTCTACCACATACCAAATGCTTCGATTCTGTTCTGTTCCGGTTTTCCCAAGGTCCACGTTTCACTACCATATATTGCTGTGCTCTAAACGAGCACTGTAAGACATTTCTCTCTCAGATTAACGCTTATGTTTGATACTAGTAGACTTCTCTTGGCCAGGAATGTCTTTTTTTTCTAGTTCTAGTTTGCTTTTTAAGCCCTTCATGCTCGATCCATCTTAGTGCCTAGGTAGCTGAATTACTTAACTTCGTCTACTTCGTGATCCCCAGTTCTGATGTTACGTTTCTCGTTCTTCTCATTTCTGCTACTTCTCATTATTTTTAGCTTTCTTAGAATTACTCTCAATCCATATTCTGTAATCTTTGTACTATTCATTCCATACAACACATCCTGTAATTCTTCTTCACTTTCATTGGGGATAGCAAAGTCATCAGCAAATCTTATCATTGATATTCTTTCACCTTGAGTTTCAATCACATTCTTGAACCTTTCTTTGATTTCCGTCAACGTTTCTTCGATGTATGGATTGAACAGTAGGGGTAAAAGACTACATCCCTGTCTTACTCCCCTTTTAATCTCAGCACATCGTTCTTGGTCTTACTGTCATCTTGTTCCGTCTGGGTTTTTGCATATATTGTACAATACCAGCCTACCCCTACACCTTACTCCTATTTTCCTCAGAAGTTCGAACATCTTGCAGGATTTTACATTGTCAAGCGCTCTTTCCAGGTCGAAGAATCCTATGACTGTGTCTTGATTTTTGTTCAGTCTTGCTTTCATTATCAACCGCAACGTCAGAACTGCCTCTGGTATCTTTCCGTTTCGTAAACTAACTGACCGTCATCTAACAGATCTTCACTTTTTCTTTCCATTCTTCTGTATATTATTTTTGTCAACAACTCGGATGCATCATATGTTAAGCTCATTATGCAACAATTGTCTCTGTTGTCGCCTCTTGCTATCTTTGGAATTGTGTGGATGATGCTTTTCCGAAAGTCAGATAGTATATTGCCAGTCTCATCCATTCCACACACCGGCTTGAATAGTCGGTTTGTTCCCACTTCCCCAATCATTTAAGACACTCCGGTTCAAATCTCTTTTAAATTCTGATTCTAAAACTGGATCCCCCCTTCTGTTTCCTATCGGCTATTGTTTCTTCTTCTGTCACGTCCGACGCTGATATCCTTTCTGTTGAGCGCTCGATAACCCCAAAAACACACTTCTGTCACGTCACCTGACAATCTTATCCCTCATAGATGTTTCTTTATTTTAGTGGAATCTTTCCACCTATCTTCTCTCTCCTGTGCAATTGACAGTAAATATTGCTAATCTACTCTTAATGTTGCCGTCCTTGCTTTTAAATTCACCCGAAGATTGATTTGGCTTTTCTGTACACTGAGTCACTTCTTCCGCCAGTCATTACGTTTTAGATTTCTTCACATTTTCATGCAGCTATTTCGCCTTAGCTTCCATGAACTTCTTATTTATTTCATTCCTAAGTGACGGAACATTTTTGTACTTTCTTTCGTCGATTCACTGAAGTATTTCCTCTGTTTCCGTGGTTTCTTCGCAGTTTCCTTCCTTGTACTAAGTTTTTGTTTCCATCTTCCGTGACTGTCCTTTCAAAGATGTAGATTCTTCCCTATCGTGCTAATCATTATCACAGCATCTATAGGTTCATAGAACTTCAAACGTGTCTCTTCATTCTATAGTATTTCCATATCCAACTTCTTTGCGCGTAATTCTTCCCGATTACTCTCTTGAACTTCAGCCTTCCCCTGATCGTTACTAATCTGCGATCTCTGTCTATATTTGCCGCTGGGTGTCCCTTACAACCCAGTACCAACTGAAGTCTTCCTGTATCTCCTGGCGTTTCCCAAGTGTACCTCCTCCTTCTGAGATTCTAGAACAGAGTATTCAGTACTACGATCCGAAATTTATTGCAGAACTCGATTATTTTGCCTCGTGTTCTTATTGATATTCTCTCGTAACCTTTTCTTCTAACCCTTCCCCTATAACAGTATTCCAGTCACCCATGACTATTAGATTTTCTTCTCCCTTTACGTAGTGAATTGTCCATTCAATATTCTCGTCTACTTCCTCTATCTCCTCATCTTCTGCTTACGACCACCGCATGTTTACCAGAACTATCGTTGTCGCATCTTTCCATTTCAATTCACTAACGCTCGCTATATCCATATTGCATTTTAGCAGTTAGCTTTTCAGATTTTCTGGGTTCCCTGCCACGTGTTTTGAACATGACTGTGCTCAGCTACGGTAATTAAGTACAATGTTACAAACTTCCAGCCAACCGGTTGCAAACAGAATTCAAAATTCTTTAACTAGTTTCCAACGCCAACTAGGGGCGCCTTGTTCAGAAGAAGCTGTTACCTTACCTAACAAAACCACAGGTACATTAATAGCAAGTAGGCATAGAAGAAATACTTAATTTTTACAAGTTAGATAGCATAACAGTACTCACATGTGGTTAAAACGGAAATTTGAGCGACGCCACCTGGATTCATAACAGATATAGTCAAAATCGCTGATTTCATTTGATTTTTTTTACAAGCACGCTCCGTAAAGCACGGCAGTCCATTTTCGTCCTTCCCGTCAGTATATCAGTTCTTCCCAGTCTTGGTTTAGCTGCGGTCGTTCCTTTGCGTTTCCACTTCGAAATCACACCTCCAGCAGTCGACTTGGGCAGCTCTAGAAGGACTGAAGTGTATTTGTGGATTTTTACTCAGGTGACATCCAGTGAGTGGTCCACATTCGAATTCACTTTCTTACCGATACATTATGCTATTATTGCTTCTCTGCTGACAATACTACTCGCCTCCTTTCATACTGCCGTGTCCATCTCTCGTCGCCGGCCGAGGTGGCCGAGCGGTTCTAGGCGCTTCCATCTGGAACCGTGCGACCCCTACGGTCGCAGGTTCGAATCCTGCCTCGGGTATGGATGAATGGGATGTCCTTAGGTTAGTTAGGTTTAAGTAGTTCTAAGTTTTAGGGGACTTATGACCACAACTGTTAAGTCCCATAGTGCTCAGAGCCATTTGAACAATCTCTCGTCCTTGGTTAGACTCCAGATTATCTACAAGAGCTGGCCCTTCACCATTATATCAAAATCCAGAATTTGCTCCTTTGTCTAAAAAATGGTTCAAATGGCTCTGAGCACTATGGGACTTAACAGCCGAGGTCATCAGTCCCCTAGAACTTAGAACTACTTAAACCTAACCAACCTAAGGACATCACACACATCCATGCCCGAGGTAGGATTCGAACCTGCGACCGTAGCGGTCGCGTGTTTCCGGACTGAAGCGCCTAGAACCGCTCTGCCACTCCGGCCGGCTGCTTTGTCTGAGACAGTCGATAAATGAGCATAGCTACATAATATTGTGGTGAGGACTGCAGTCTTTTGTCAGCTTGCTACATGTGCGTTGCAGCTGACGTGCTAGAGAGTGACACGGCTCGTGCGCTTGCGTGTTGCAGCTGTACCTGACGTCGAGCGTGAGCCCGTCCGACTTCAACATGGGCTACAGCATGACAGGCACGCTGGAGCGCGGCTGCCGCTCCAGCAACACGTTCCAGACGACGCACTTCGCCGTCATCCGGCGGCACGACTACGACATGCCGTAGCAGCAGCCGGCGCCCGGGGCGCTCTGTCCCAAGGGCTGCTCCTCGGACGCCAGCAGCTGCGCCAGCTCCACCCACCACGACCTCTAGCCGGGAGCCGAGGAAGGCCTCTACACACGTCCCAGCGTGCCTCAGCAGGGGCCTCTACACACGTCCTCACTGTGCTCCACCTGTGCCATCCATATCCAGCATAATCTCCCACCTTGTGTCGTCTGGGCCAGCTCCATCCACCACGGTCTCTGACAGGGTGGCCAAGGACAACTTCTACACACGCCCTCACTGTGGGTCATCTGCGCCAGCTCCACTCGTCGTAACCTTTAGAAAACGACGTGAAGAGGCTTCCCTCTGTCCCTCCCGCATCTTCCTGTACATCACCTCCCATGCTGGACAGCCGTGGAGCTACGTCAACAGTGGGACAGAGAATACAAATCTAGACATTCCTCCACGATACAGACCTTAATCGTTGTCTTGAGATGTGATACTGATTTTGGTGGTATGATGTCTCAGTGAGAAAGTGAACAGGAAATTGTTGCTCTATTCACTGGTGACACATATTAGTAATGTACCAGACATATCGTTAAATCGTGTCTTCAAACAACTTCACAAAATGTTTCGAAGTCAAATGTTATGTTTTTAGATTTTCGTTGATATAATTTAGTCTACAAGAGTCAGTGTCCCCCCAAACACATACAGTTGTTCCTTTCACTGCATTGAAACTTGGTACCATCTGAGAGGCAAAAGTGACCAGGAACTCGCTGTCTCATAAATTCGTACGCACTCTACAATTATTGTTTATTTTTAATTATTATCATGCTTGATTTATGAAGTAGATTTTCAGTTCTTGTGTGTCAAGCTTTAGTAGAATATCAAGGGACATGAATGATCGTGAAATACCCGGTGGTTACAGTTAACGTGCTGCTACTCGTAGAGGTCCAGTGTGTGCTGTATTCACCGTATGACGGAGAAACTTGCCAGTTATTCTAATGCGTTAATGAGGGACCGATTTGTACTGTGGAAAAATTAGTTCCAGTTTTGACCACTAGGTGCAGATCTACCTATGTGAATGCAAGGAAGACTTACAGAAGTGTTTCCATACGAAGGGCTTGTTCCAGTAGTGGTACAACTCCATTTTTGTTCATTTTGAGATACAGAGTCCTAAAGTTAATTGAGCGCTGAAAAATCTGCAGCTGAGATACCAGAAATATTCAAGCATATGGCTTTTTGCTAGGGATGAAATTTTGTTTCTGTTTGTTTGGATCATTAATTTCAGAAGCATTATAGGCAGAAAAGTGGAGGTAATGGACTTGTACCACTACTGAAATAAGCCCTTCATATGTAATGCTTTAGGAATAGGACATGGAAGTAAAGGTAAAACAAGTGAGAAAGTCATAATGTTGATTTTATTATTAACAGCCTCTTTCACAGTTTGTTCAAATTGAACTCCTGAGACGTCGAGGAGATGCTGTACAGCGCCAGATTTCCACCTGGTGGCCACAATTGGAACTAATTTTTTCCAGAGTGAATCGGTTACATGTTAACACATTAGTGTATTACCGAGTTTCGCTACTATACGATAATTACAGCTAATACTGGACTCCCACGAGTAGGTGCATTTTCATTATATGTAAAAAACATCAAAAATCATGAATTAAATCAAATAATCTACGTATACATGAAGAAATACTTTCAGAATTGCCTATACTTTCAGCTTACTCCTCGGTATCCAAGAGAGTATAATCATAGGATTTAATGCACAAAGTACCATGTACGTCTGTTGCAGTATGTTGTTATTATGATAGGGATTTCCCTTGACACACTGCTATGTTGCAGTGTGCTATGATCGGCACATGCTTACACTTAACTCTGTTTCCCAACACATGAATGTTTTGACATAATCACTTGTTCAAGAGATGACTATGTTGAACAAAAAATGGTTCAAATGGCTCTGAGCACTAAGGGACTTAACATCTACGGTCATCAGTCCACTAGAACTTAGAACTACTTAAAACTAACTAACCTAAGGACATAACAACACCCAGTCATCACGAGGCAGAGAAAATCCCTGACCCCGCCGGGAATCGAACCCGGGAACCCGGGTATGTTGAACACTTTGCCGTTTCTGCCTCTGATGTGGATACAGTTACGGAATTCAATACAAGATGCGTCTGCAAAGTTCGGTGAATAGTCTCAGAAAATATAGGGAACAAGACTTACAAACAAAATATTGTTATTGGCCTCGAAAACAATCTCCATTAGCCACAACACACTTCTGACATCGATTGTAAAGCTGTTCGAAACTCAAAAAACCCCGTCTTGTCTAATCGCTCGAAACAGCATGATCATACATTGTTGTGTATCCGCATCATAACGTAAAATGGAATCTGGTGCTAACAGTGCAGTCAAGAGCCGAGGCGACAGTTAATGGTACGATGTTCATCATCTTTCCACTTCTCTAGGGTAGCAATTCGCCATGGATCAAGCCCTTGCTGTCGAACTAGGCGACCAATATTGTCTTAATATTGCATCTTGTCAGTCGACTCTTTTTGGGCGGCGGGGATGCCCTTACAGTCGCTTTGTCTCTGGACCGTACTGGTGTCACTACGCCTCATCTCCTGTAATGATTCGGATATCCACCAACGCGCGACCACACTGCTTCCATAAGAAGCAAAAACCAACAGGTTTACAACGGATGTCGGAAGTGTATTGCAGCTAATGGTGGTGATTACTTTGAAGGACACTAAACGTAGGCGTCCGCTGTGGCCGAGCGGTTCTTGGCACTTCAGTCCGGAACCGTGCTGCTGCTACGGTCACAGGTTCGAATCCCGCCTCGGGCATGGATGTGTCTGATGTCCTTAGGTTAGTTAGGCTTGAGTAGTTCTAAGTCTAGGAGACTAATGACCTCAGATGTTAAGTCCCATAGTGCCTAGAGCTATTTGAACCATTTTGACACTAAAGGTAATTTGTTTGGAGCTATCGTTTCCTTGGTTTTCTGAGACCATTTACTGAATTTTTCACATGCACCTTTTAACTATATTGTTTTCACATTTTACTGTCACGCGTTTGTGGTAGTTTCATCTTCAGCTTACCTGACCCGTTAACAAATGATGGTACAGCATTCCAAGACAGTTTTCTATTTTCCGCATTCATAAACTGGTTTGGTTAGGAATGTTGTGAACAGCACTTCGTGTTACAGTAGATATACGATGTCTTTCTGAAATAGGTCATAATTTCTGCTATTTAATCGCAGTTTCTTGCTCTTAAAAATAAAAGTTATTCTTCTCTAAATGTCTGTAGATTACAAGAGGTTCATAACAAATAGTCTTGTAATGTGCGGTTTTATAGCTCTCACGATAGGTAAGAGAGTTAAGTACGACAACTGTGGTGTCTTGCCGGCCAAAGTGGCCGTGCGGTTAAAGGCGCTGCAGTCTGGAACCGCAAGACCGCTACGGTCGCAGGTTCGAATCCTGCCTCGGGCATGGATGTTTGTGATGTCCTTAGGTTAGTTAGGTTTAACTAGTTCTAAGTTCTAGGGGACTAATGACCTCAGCAGTTGAGTCCCATAGTGCTCAGAGCCATTTGAACCATTTTGTGGTGTCTTCTTTCTGTTTTTATTGGACATACGCTCCTTATTACAAAACCTGTGAGGGCAAGTTACTGGTGACTTGGAGTGCTGTCCCAGTGCTTTTTAAGAAAATGACCAGAGGTTTCGCTATTGTTTGTGTTATGTTCCGGTGTTCCTGCCTCAATTGAAATTTTCGTTAATGGAGATATGCTATTTACAGAACACTACTAGCTGTGAAAATGTAGTGGCGATTGAAAATTTCTTCCGGTTTGGGGACAAATACCAAGTAGTAGTGTTAGTAAGTCAAAGGTGGAAAAGCAATGAGAAAGAAAGTTTGAGGTCAGGCTCCGTTACATTGAGGATTAGCATATATGGACAGTTTACACTGGAATCGTTTCATCTTACTGAGTCTTCATTGACTTCATTCTCATTGATCCATTCATTACATCTCAGTGTATTAAACACTGCCGGTTAGTATTTTTCTTACCCCCCAGAATTAGACAGCCAAGCATCCTTCAGTTTCGAAATAAATTATATTTTGCGCTACAAAAAAGATAACTAGCTCACTCATCACAACATCCATGTCTATACTCGTGTCATATCCACAATAGATTCAATAAGCTAGAAATCTGATTGATGGGAGAAAAATATGGAGAGAAAAATACATCCATATGGGGCGTGTTACGACGCTGACGCTTCATACGTCGCCTGATAAAACTGTTCGTCTCACCTGTCATTTACGGTGTTCTATAAATGATTCAGACATAATGTTCGAAGTACCAGCGTTCCTCCCTAATACAAATTTTAGATCACCGCTACAGTCAGTTGAGAACAGGTGGAATGTACCTTCTCCCACAACCCGTGAATGAAGAACTGCATCAATATTTGCTACGTAAATCAACTTGATGCCACACCAAAGAAAGAAAAACAGTGGGTTTCAGGCAGGTAATGGTCGCCGTGGCCACTGGACTGATTATCCCTCACCTATCCACTGTCCAGGTTACTGTGTCTTAAGGCTACATCCTTGACGCTTAATGGAATATACTGAATGCCCTTGATGCGAACTGCTAATTGTATGCTGTCCAAGAAAACCAGTCACTGTGTTTCAGAAGGAACATGCCTGAGACTGGCCGCTTCATAGCTTCGAATAAACATTTTTTGATCCAAAATTATGTGGAATTTCTTTCTCAGTTTTACATCTGAAATAAGACTCCGATGGAAAGTGGTCCGTTTCAGATAAATCCTGTAAAATAAAAGCGTTATCTTAATTTCGTGTTTGTCTCTGCTGTAACTTGCTTCGCTATGTACACACAAAGTGAGCGCGCCAGAATCAAACGTATCTCTGCCACCAAGAAACTCTCAACAGTTACTCCAGTACAACATAATTAGCGGCAAATTTAAACTAGTAATAACGATTGTGAGTAAAGCAAATATCGTTGTCTGTTACTTAGCATACCGTTTTCCAGCCGTCAACTTCCTGCATTTCGTGGCACTAGACTACAAGAAAACCTTGCCACCTCACGATGACCACGAAGATGTGCAACAGGGACTTCTCCAGTACATACTGGAGTACAGGCAGAGAGGCTTAGACAAGCCAGCTGAAGCTCACGAAAAGTCTATGTAGCGACCGAAGAGCGTTAAATGACTACTAGCAAGTTGATATTAGAACTAACGCGTAAACCAGAGCTCTAGAGCCACGCGCATCGGGCAAAAATCGTGGAAAAGCCGAATCTTTTTTACGTTTAACTTATGAGAATTTATTGCAATAATCACAGACGAAACAACAGTCAATACCACTATCTTATCAAAATAAGTTTCTCTTGACATAAACCTCTATTAAGGACACGATTCACAATGAATGCAAGCCAAATATAGAGAAATAATCAATGAATTTTTCCTTCGAATCTGAACTTACACTGTAATGACACATTCTAAAATATGAGAAGCGTGTGCCGAACCAAGATGCGAACACTTGCCCTATGCGGGAAATATTTCTTTCGACTGTGTTACGTAAAAACTACTAACGGGCTTACTGAGAGCTTCCATTTACCTGTATTACCTATCGTACTCACGTGTCGAATTTAAGAGTCCAGTGCAGAAGAGCAGTCTTAATTCGCCAGGAAGTTTCTCTGTAAGTAAATTCATTAAATGTTTGCAAAGAGCCTCATGTAAAAACATACGAAACATGAGAGATGGTTACAGTAATGAGTGGAAATGCACACTATTATGTTTGAAGAGGACTATTATAGCGTTTCATTCGAGCAAACATCGTTGTAGCGAGAAGTTCTCGAATGAGATTGAATTTTGGTAACTCCATAGAAATCTAACCAACTACTTGCACGTAGGTACCAAAGCTCACACATCACACTAAGCTAATAAAAATAAGTTATTCATATTCTTTTAGCGAAAATAGCTCCGAAGTAAGCATTTGTTACACGAAACTGCAATGTGGTCGTCAACATTCTCCTACAGATCTTCTAACAGAGGTACTTCTCGTTACAATCAATCATCAAGTCTTTAAATATAATTGTTGACTTAGATATGTTCTACACCAGTTATTTCCCCAGGATTTTCCCCATAAGTTTCAATAATACGGGGTCTAGTTTCTGGAGGCGAAATGATCATATCTAGACGTTGTTATGCCACAATATTGCGTGTGGGAATTTTTGTCGTCAAGATAAACGTCACAGTTTTGAACATATCTCACATGCAAAACACTGGGAAGGAAGGAGAGAAAAAAATAAAGCCGTAAAGATCAATTAGCGGATTAGACTTAAACCAACATGTGAAATTTACTTATGATGTTGGCGTAAGCCACATCGGTGCCTACGTGCTCTCAGATTTCAATGCAAGAGACAGAACATGAATTTTTTCTGTTATACTGCATTTTTAGCAAGGACGTGAGACAGATTCCATGCAAGCTGTTATCCACCCAATCGAAGAGGTTGAAAAATCAGCCAACAAGTTTATTAACCCTTGACCTAGATTGCGATATCTGTCAAAATATCTGCTTCAGTACTGGCCTTGTTACATCACATGATGGTACAATACTGCAGATAAAGCGAGGCCGCTAATTCTGAAGAATATATTTTTACAAATATCGAAATTCAGGTCAAGGCCTAATAAACTTTTATTTGCAACTGGTTGGCTGATTTTCCAGTCTCTTCTGATTTACACAGTTGCTGCTTCGTAGCCAATTTTAAGATTTTGGAACCATCCAATTAATTATTCTTCATGTAAATGTTGCTATATTCAGTCAACACCGACACAGCACAGATCGAATGATCCTGTTACTGATAATGCAATTAGCTGATTTGATGCTGGATGAGACGTTTCCCGTCATGTATCTTCGAAGGGAAGTGTTACTTTTGGACATAATCGCATTAGTAAGCGTAAGCTGCAGACCATATTAATTGTTGGGTTGTTAAACTGGGATCAATGGAAATAAATGATAATATGTCCCTGAAGCCTCATTTGTTTTTCTCATCCACATACAAGCAGTAACTCATTAAACAACGGGAGATTTATTTTGTACAGTTAATTTAATATTCTAATCGTTAGTTACACAAAACACATCTTATTATACGTGTTTAATTTTTATCACCTTCATTGTCAACGATTCTGAAGAAGAAGCACTTTGAAATACCAGTATTTACGAGGCTCTTGAATAACATCAATGTTTACTGACATAAACACTACTGAACCAAGTATCCCTTAAAGAAGGCAGTATTTTCAGTCACATAAAATCGTCGGCGCATTATCAGTGCTGTAAATGAAACAATCTCATATTTTCCTTATAAGTGCATAATCGTTAGAAGTCATTACACTGAAAAATAGATCCACATTAATCAGTGTAATTATAAACATACATAAGACATAAAAATATTTAAAAAATGCCACAAGTACTCGTATTTCAGGAGCAACAGTAATACTGTTTGCAATACGTAAGACGGAAATGTTTCTAAGTAATCATTTCATTTTCTCTAGCATGGAAGCCTTCTGCGCTCTGAACGTTATCCCTGAAGAAGTATACCAGATCCTTGTAGATGTCTGTTTATGATAAACCCCAACTAACTTTAATGATGCATAAGAAATGTTATATGTTGTAAGTCGAACTGGCTTAATAGAGGTAGAAGTAGTAGTAGTTTGCGATAGACTAAATTGTCGATTGTAGTGGCCTCAACATTTCCCTCAACCATGCGGCTGTCTGTGGGGCTGAAAATAGGAAGAGATATCCCGGTAGAAATCCAGAAAGCGTTCTTTTTTTTTCTTTCATTCAATTGTTTTCCACTTTCGCATTCCTTCTGATTTAGTTTTTCTCTCGCAGATATAAATTTTCATTCTGATTCGTTTTTCATATTTCTACTTAGAACAATAGCCTATAAATGCCAGACTGCTTTCTGTCATAACAAAGGACAGAGCAGCGATGAGCCTGGAGTATAATTCTGAGAATACGTAATAGGAAGTCGATATCATCGCTTCAGTCTTTGTACACTAGGTATTCTTTTGACTTGAAAGATAATAGTAACAAACTATGCATACTGTTTATAGGCGCTTTTTGAGTCGTAAATTTATGTTCTCGGTAAAATCTCTATGGACGCATGGCTGATTAAATCGTTTTTGTCCTCCTGTGAAATACATTCACGTCTGGGCTACAATACAAGCTTTGTTATCTTTAATTAGGTAATTCCGTACATTCTCTATACAAATTTTCTCTTATGATTCAAAAGTCATCGTTAATTCTTGCGACTTTTTTACGCTTGGATTACTTGAAGAATAACGTAGATATTCAGAATGGAATTAAACTTCATCTTTCCAGCCCATTACTGTCCTGTCTAGTGGACCCAGCTGTAGTGAAATATAGTAGAACGTCGTGACAAAAGTTCTTTCTGATAATCATCTAACTCGTCGGTTGATAGCTTTTACGAAAGTGTCCAAATCCCTATAACGAATGGTGCTTCACGTGCTGTTTCCGAAACAAAAAGGCAATCAAAATTAGTGCGTCATATAATAATAAACGGTACAATTACCTTTCATTTAAGGAAGAACACCAAACTAGTGAATACAGAGAACGTTTATAATGCTTGAATTTACGCTTAAATGCATCAGGAATACGAACTATAAACCTGCAGCGATGCCATACGTTTACTGATTGATATCGAGAAGTCCATTGAAGATATTCATATATTTCGTATACTGTCAATTACGGGAAATATTTTAGCTATTTTATGGTCGTACGTAGTAGTTATTTGTGTGCCGTAGGAGTGAACCAGAGGTGTGCCGAGGGCCGATCGTCCAGTACAGGCCAGTCGTCCGAGCGACTCCATCCTGACATTCGCAATGATGTGCTCAATGCTTGCCAGAGTTCAGCTTCTGCGCACATCATATTTTGCGGCTCTGATGTTATTTTTGTGTCAGTTTTGTAATATAATCGTGCTCGCCGTACGTACGTACGTGTATGTGTATGTGCATGTGTGTGTTTGTGTGTGTGTATGTGTTAAAGATGTCATTGCTACAACCATCTAGATTTTGTAACCATTTTTTCTAATGTGTGTGCTAATACCCATTATAAGTGTATAGAATGACTGTTACTGGTATTACGGAACTATCAGCATTGTTTCATGTGATTTGTCTCATACTATAAGTGTTATAAACCAATGTACAGTTTAACTACGCTACTCTTAAGGAAGCCCTGCTTTCATTAGGTGTATATTATTCATGAGCCAACATTTGTTGTAACATTCATGAACGGTCTCGTCATATTTTTTTGAATACGTGGATCTGATATCGAGATCCGAATCATATGTTTCTACATTTTCAAAGCTCAAAATACCTTATTGAACACAGTGACCTAACATGCTCTCAGTAACGTAAACTCCTATTTTTAATGGTCAAGTACAAATTGTTTCACCGTCTTAATGCATCTGCTGTCCAGAATCAAAAAAGTGGAGTAAGATAATAAAATATTGAGCATGGCTTTGCAAAGACACGATAACGGAATTTGAATGTCTTCACATTTTCTGAAAAATTTGACAAATGTTCCCCTTAGCACTAAAAATATATGTGATACTTTTTAAGTGCAGAAAAATAATTTAGCATTTCAGTGTCCTTGTGATAACTACAAAAAATTATTAGTTATTGTTCATGATTCAAAATGATACTATCGATGATTCTTCACATGTCTTTGATATCTGAACAGCAGAAACGTGCCGACTTCAAAAAAAACTTCAAAGCACTATGGCTGTGATAACGTTCACTGAAGAAATGAACTATAGAACACTTGAGATCTATTCGGCAAAAGACATTGTACATTTGTCTGTGTCCTGTCTAACCTGTACTTTCGTTGTTGATGCATGTAATTTCTCTCTTGGTTTTCTGTGTAAACAGTGTGAAAATGTGCAATCTGTAAGCTTTTTTCGGTGTATTTATTGTGATGTTCTCTATTAAAGATATTACATGTAATCCTATTGTACCACTCATTTACATTTGAATACAAATTCAACTACATTCGGGGTATGATAGGCTATTTCGTTTCAAAAGGAGTTGAGTACTGAAATCCGTTCCGGTAAAGGGTGAAAATTATTGAACTACATGAAAAAAAACGTAAGTTAGTTACAAACTAAGGTCTGCATACACTTTATCCAACATGTAGGCGTCTGTACAGATATTTGGACTTAGGTTATGACACGTTCCCTATGGATGCCATCACTGACGATGATGTGGCGCAGACGAATAGCGAAATTCTGCATGACCCCTGCAGTGTCGGAACATCGATGCTACCGATGGCCTCCTGAATGGCTTTTTCAGCTCAGCAATGGTTTTGGTGTTATTGCTGTACACCTTGTCTTTAATATAGCCCCACAAAAAGGAGTCGTATGTGTTCAGATCCGGAGAATATGGCGGCCAATCGAAGCCCATGCCGTGGTACCCAAAGTGCTCCTCCAGGGCATCAAATATTGCCCTGCTTCGATAGAGTCGAGCTCCATCTTGCATGAACCACATCTTGTCGAAATCAGGTTTACTTTGGATAATGGGGCTGAAATCATCTTCCAAAACCATAAAGTACCGTTCGGTTGTCACCGCGCCATCAAGGAATATCGCACCGATTATTCTGTCACTGGACATCGCACACCACGCAGTCACCCTGTAACCTCCCCCTCACTTATCGACCTTAATGACAGTGAAAAATTAAACCACGTGTACCTAATGGAAATTTGGGAAAAGCAATCGTCACCGAAGTTAATTTGTCGGTAAAGAGGGAGGAAAGGGTTACATCTAAATGAAAGGAAAAATGCAAATGAAACTGGTGGAAATTAATTTTGAAAAGGGGTAAAGTTAATAAAGAAAGTAAATGTGCGGCCGTTACGTTAACAATTAACTAGCGGTAATTAGATATTTGAGATTTGGGGAAATTATGGTCGCCAGTCCTAAGGACAATTACTGTAGTAACTGAAAAAGAAAGGTTATTACACATATAATTAGCACTAGAAGCGTGGCAACTGAAGGTTGACACGTGTAGTGTGAAAACTGAAAGTTTGTCAGAAGTAATAAATTTCGGTACACTCTGACTTAATTTAGCAAAAGAATTAATAAAACCGGAAAATCGAAAGTTAATTTAGTGGCTGAAGGTAATAGTGAGCTTTCTTTCTGAAGCACACCGAAATTCAGTAAAATACGGTTAGTCTTGGACTACCTCAACAATCATTTCAAAAGCTACTTGAATCTACGCAATTTAGAAATAAGAGATTTAACTTTGAACTTGAATTAAATGATTCTGAACAATTAACAATAGTAAAATTTAGTACGTACCAAGCTGAGCTGCAGTCACAGGTAAGCTAAAATGCGGTAACAAAACTCGCACTCTTAATTTGTGCTTGTGTAATCTAAATATTGTAGCCAGCTATGAATACCTTAACTGAACTTTGAAATTAAAGCAGTGAAATCGAATGATGCTGGCGTTTGAATTTCAACGACACTCGGGTTCATTCCGGAAAAGGAAGGGACCCTGCTTGATAATGCAATTGGGACAATGAGCAACAAAGGTTCATGCTACGTTGCTGTAATTTAGTTATGAAAATGGAACAGTTTGAAAAGCTGAGGTCTGCCTTACAGTTCTAAAACTTTACGTGCTTCCAGTCTTCCTTGTTAGTTGATTGGTTTGAAGCCGTCGATCGAGGAGGTGGCGACAGTCACTCACTGTCGGCCGTCGCTGTTGCAGAAGCTGTATGTTGGCGCGCCTTCTTCTCGACACGGTCACCAGGCGAAATGGGCTCTTGATGTGCGCCAGCTAATGCTTCCAGTCCGCGACACCGTGTCAGAAACTATCATAGCAAGCCGAGCGCAATTACATGCTGCCCAGCCCCGAAAGCGTGGCAACTCGCGGGAGCTACACACAACACACCTGCTCCATTGCACCACCCCAGCCAGACTCTCCCTCTGCTCGCGCTCCACGCGACAGAGTTAACACTACCAAAGATCCTAAACACTTTGGTTCTCCACACGACCTATCGATGTATTCGTTCGATAGCATAGTTTTCCCTAGGCCAGACCCAGCGTATAAATACAAATAATATTCACAAAACAAACCAATTATAAATCGACGAAAATGCATATATATACAAGTAGTAAAACAATTACAATATACAGAGACACAGAAATGTCATATCTTCAGGTAACAAAAAAAGGAAAAAAATTTGCAGTGCAATAGATGGAAATAGGAGGATATGCATTTCCGGCGTTACAACCCGCTAAGAGTGCAGAGACTACTCGATTGCGAAATGTGGATTGTGAGTCCCCAAATGCGCCAGTTTTGCTTATTGACGAAACCATCCAAATGAAAGTGATCTTCGCCGCTAAACCAAACCATTCAGCACATACTAATTTCCACCATGCCCCGCTGCCGACCGTGCAGTTTCAAGGTCCTAATGCAAACCGTTCAGAAGTTGTGACGATTATATCTCATATCGTTCGATATTTATCACCCTATACGCTCGATGTGTGATAAGCTATTTTCTTTCAGACGCAGTACAATTTAAGGATCTCTTTTCAGTAATGACAATGTCTTACACGGAAAACATGGCGTTGTTATATTTGATTGCCTTAGCCATGAAACTTACAAAAATGAGTGATTTCAGATAAAGTCTTCCACAGTTTCACAGAAAGATCATCTATTTGTAAGTGTGGAAATGTCAAACTTTCCAAGAGCCGTTACTTCACAAAACGCTTTTTCATTGCTTCTGTGTTCCCTCTGCTCCCTTGGATGTGCCTAGAATATTCCAAGTGTTAAAGCACGTGGAAAATGTTTGAAACATTCATCTGATCTCTGTGCCAGACAGTGCTTCCCTCTGGCGTACCAAGTACCATGCGTTAAGGGCTCCTCCACTTGGTTCACGCACAGTTTGCTTGGAGTATAGAGTGCGTGTAAAGTTCTGTCTGCATTAATAAAAACATCTCTACAACTGAAGGACATTATCTGTGTTTCGACAACAGCGAAAAAGTTGGAGAAATGAACAAACAAAACAATGCGTGACTGGAAAATTTTATGAAAAGTCATTATTTTCTCAACAACGCAGTAGTTTCTACACTAAATTTTGTAACATCTGATCCCAAGAACGAAGCTGTCTAACAAACAAAAGTCAACACCCAAAAAATTTTTCTTTAATTTTGTTATTATTTTGAAGAATTTTAAATGATATGAGTAATACTTTACAAGCTAAAGCATTGTAGCTGTGTATGTAAGTCCGTCTTTATAAAGATGTTTGCGGGATCTCAGCTGTTCAGTACAAAATGTCGAATCACAACTCCTTCAGCTGTCTAAATTTCCAATTGGTATAGGGGCTATCATTCAGTGTCTGGTATCCGTAGATTTTTGACACAGCGATACCTTCGTCATCACTTTGGTCAGCAAGTGATGATCGAAGGGATCACTGTGTTAAGATACCTACGGAATGAGCAGTACTGTGTCAGTTGAATCTGCTCAAATGTTGTGCATAAACGCAAGACGCCTCTACCAATATGTTACTCAACTAACCACGCATACATCCAAGTGATCGATACACCAGTTACATATACATGGTGAGGCAGCTAAGAAAGCCCACCGCAGCTTTATCCAGGATGATAAGATATATAGAGGTGCGGTTTTGGCCAAGTTATAGCAGTCAGTATGGCGAATTTCCTGACGTTCGTAAGTAATTTTAATCGTTTATAGTTGCCGAATAACAACACCGAATTTTGTTTTTTCTGGTGTAGCTCTATGTTTTTTTCAGTGGTACTTGAGAGAAGCTTCTAAGAGTACAACGACGTAACATGTATGGGACGTGATCATAATCAAGATAACAACGCCGCCAACCACTGTCCCGCCGTCAGCAGACGAGGTTCAACAATCGTCTGCCATATTATATCAAATGTGAACGAGCACATAGCTCGTGTACGGTTCGTCTTCTTACTATCACGACTGTCATACCAGGTGGCGCAATTATTGACCTTCAGCATTACTACAAACTGTAACGTGGTTCTGGAGGAACTGTAATGGACGTTGCATTTCATATGAAATTAACTGCACCATGGGCTCGTTTTATAAGGCATTTAATGGCTGCGGAAGTCGACAGTGTTTCCTCATAGAGCTCTCGTTTTTAATTTTCGCAACATTTAAACGTTTAGCAGAGTAAAGTTAGGCGAGTGTGCAACCATTTTGCGTTTCTTTAACGACCGTCCAAGTGGTCATCAATGTTCTCTTAAGATGGCCTGCCATTACATGTGCGAACTGGGATATCCGTCATGTTGGTACCACACTGATTGCTTTATATCCATTGGGAAGTCTTCCAACAACTGCGCCAGCAGGAAAACCTTAGGAACTCGAAATATGGTTCAAATGGCTCTGAGCACTATGGGACTTAACTTCTGAGGTCATCAGTCCCCTAGAACTTAGAACTACTTAAACCTAACTAACCTAAGGAGCCGGCCGGTGTGGCCGTGCGGTTCTAGGCGCTTCAGTCTGGGACCGCATGACCGCTACGGTCGCAGGTTCGAATTCTGTCTCGGGCATGGATGTGTGTGATGTCCTTAGGTTAGTTAGGTTTGATTAGTTCTAAGTTCTAGGCATAGTGCTCAGAGCCATTTCATTTAACCTAAGGACATCACACACATCCATGCCCGAGGCAGCGTTCGAACCTGTGACCGTAGCGGTCACGTGGTTCCAGACTGTAGCGTCTAGAACCGCTCGGCCACCCTGGCCGGCGAACTCGAAATACTTGAATAAATTTAGGTACCCACCAATAACACAGAGACCACTGATGCAGATCTTGAAAACCACGCACCAAACGTTGATGAACTAAGACCGTTGTTTCTGTGTACTTCTTTGAGTCAGCTTCTATTTTCAGCTGACGGTTATTGCATATTGCAAATACTGACTTGCCCATGTTTTTAAACGACGCTTCTTCCGTAAATAAAATTTTGCATAGATATGGCGCATCAGTTGCACTTTTCGTAGACAACATTTGGAGAATTGTAACCAATTTCGGAAGTCATTGCCATGAAGCTGTAAGTGCAGCGAAACGAGAAGAGGATGAAATACGATGGAATGTAGTGCTTGCAGAACACTCATTTAGTTGATCCCTCTCGTACTTCCAAGAAGAGTCATTTGCATTGTGTGTTAGTGGTGCTAAAATGTTAGTTTCGTTTCTTTCAACAGTTGCTCTTTTTTCCTCTTGGCGTATTTTATACTTCACGCTTCCAGTCTGTAGAACATTTTTTTCTATCGTATGCAAAGACAGATAGTGGTTGGCATGCTCAGGATACGCTTCAGCAGTACAACCGTACTGCTGCTCTAATACACTCCTGGAAATTGAAATAAGAACAATGTGAATTCATTGTCCCAGGAAGGGGAAACTTTATTGACACATTCCTGGGGTCAGATACATCACATTATCACACTGACAGAACCACAGGCACATAGACACAGGCAACAGAGCATGCACAATGTCGGCACTAGTACAGTGTATATCCACCTTTCGCAGCAATGCAGGCTGCTATTCTCCCATGGAGACGATCGTAGAGATGCTGGATGTAGTCCTGTGGAACGGCTTGCCATGCCATTTCCACCTGGCGCCTCAGTTGGACCAGCGTTCGTGCTGGACGTGCAGACCGCGTGAGACGACGCTTCATCCAGTCCCAAACATGCTCAATGGGGGACAGATCCGGAGATCTTGCTGGCCAGGGTAGTTGACTTACACCTTCTAGAGCACGTTGGGTGGCACGGGATATATGCGGACGTGCATTGTCCTGTTGGAACAGCAAGTTCCCTTGCCGGTCTAGGAATGGTAGAACGATGGGTTCGATGACGGTTTGGATGTACCGTGCACTATTCAGTGTCCCCTCGACGATCACCAGTGGTGTACGGCCAGTGTGGGAGATCGCTCCCCACACCATGATGCCGGGTGTTGGTCCTGTGTGCCTCGGTCGTATGCAGTCCTGATTGTGGCGCTCACCTGCACGGCGCCAAACACGCATACGACCATCATTGGCACCAAGGCAGAAGCGACTCTCATCGCTGAAGACGACACGTCTCCATTCGTCCCTCCATTCACGCCTGTCGCGACACCACTGGAGGCGGGCTGCACGATGTTGGGGCGTGAGCGGAAGACGGCCTAACGGTGTGCGGGACCGTAGCCCAGCTTCATGGAGACGGTTGCGAATGGTGCTCGCCGATACCCCAGGAGCAACAGTGTCCCTAATTTGCTGGGAAGTGGCGGTGCGGTCCCCTACGGCACTGCGTAGGATCCTACGGTCTTGGCGTGCATCCGTGCGTCGCTGCGGTCCGGTCCCAGGTCGACGGGCACGTGCACCTTCCGCCGACCACTGGCGACAACATCGATGTACTGTGGAGACCTCACGCCCCACGTGTTGAGCAATTCGGCGGTACGTCCACCCGGCCTCCCGCATGCCCACTATACGCCCTCGCTCAAAGTCCGTCAACTGCACATACGGTTCACGTCCACGCTGTCGCGGCATGCTACCAGTGTTAAAGACTACGATGGAGCTCCGTATGCCACGGCAAACTGACTGACACTGACGGCGGCGGTGCACAAATGCTGCGCAGCTAGCGCCATTCGACGGCCAACACCGCGGTTCCTGGTGTGTCCGCTGTGCCGTGCGTGAGATCATTGCTTGTACAGCCCTCTCGCAGTGTCCGGAGCAAGTATGGTGGGTCTGACACACCGGTGTCAATGTGTTCTTTTTTCCATTTCCAGGAGTGTAGTTTGGCGACATTCCTCAAAAACGATATTCATCCTTTTTAATGTCGTATGCATTGTAAATATCTCAATTGCCTTAAGAGCAAATTATTTAACAGCTGGAACAGCAAAACACAGACTGATGGGCTTCAAGCGCACGTGTTTGTGTTTCGTGTTTGCTTCCATTTGGTGTAATAGGGCAAACGTTTGTAGAACCTCTTCCTCTATAAGCGGGACAGTGGTTTGCGCCGCTGTTACATTGATACTATTTGATCAGGTCCCAAACATGTTGTGTCGTTGTTCTCTTAGAAGCTTCTTTCAAACGTCACAGAAAAACGTATATAGTTCAATTGGAAAAAAAGAAGTCGGTGCTGTAATTTGCAACTATAAATGATAAAAATTACCTGCGAACGTCAGGAAATATACCATATTGTCCCTTTTAAATCGGCGAGACCGTACTTCGATGTACTTATTAATTCTGGATATATCTTGCATGGCCTGTCTTAACTGCCTCACGCTATATAACAAGTCACGCATGTAAGTGAATATACCCATTCATAATACACATGAACGAAACACTGGTTCAGTAGCAAGGTACGTACTTAATCAATATGAAAGCCACAGAACATGGAAGAGATCCACAGTTCTAACATGACTTTAAATTATTGCACAATAACACACTCTGCATATACTGATATGAAAATGCTAGCCTTGGTTTTATGACACAGTTTTCACGTTAGCATCCACTGTGTGCAATTCGCAATACTCAGCGTAGTCCCATGTGAAAAAGCCACAAAAAGACATAATTCAACATTAATAACTCCTGCACGAAGTGAACTGCAACTGGATTAACCCTCTACTTACCAGTTTTATTTCAAAAACCTTAGTGTTTTGTTATTTTAACCCTTAACTCCGAGGTGACTTTTCTGTAACGTTTACCACGAGGTGGGGTCTCTGCGTTTAAATTTGCTCATAAAAATTCCACCCGATAGATAAAAAAATAAAGTCTCTCAAATTGGCATTCATTGCTGGGAACTATATTTCTATCACTACTCAGAACACATTCGATTTTAACAGCCACTTCAAGTATTTCATTGAAGAAACAGACATATCACGATCACAACTTCCCTGAATTTCCTCCTCTGAATGATACTCTTATTCGGTAGCGTAACAGTGACCACTGGCTAATGTAAAATCGTTGTCTTTTTCGTCGTTTATTTCTTGATCGATATCTCTGACATCTTCCTCCATGAGCCGGCTAACAATTTTATCAAACTCGGGAAAGCTAAAAATGACACATTTGTGCCAACAAATTTTGAAGTATACGATAATGTACTGAATAAAACAGGTGCGTAGCCCACGAGGCGCGGTGTAGGAGACTGCAACACCAATGAATAATACGTGTCAACAACAAACACAGAAGGCGGTGACGCAACCGACAACAAAACATCGTAGGCTTGGCAAATTTAAGGAGGGTAGGTGGGGTATAGAAGCATTCCACAGCAACTGGCCTTGGAGAGCGAGTTCGAGAATTTACGCGCTGTCTGAGAGACCACACCTCGTGAGTTTAGGGTTAATCAAGGTATTAATCCGAAGTAAATACATCAAAAGAATATTTTCCTGGATTTAGCTCTACAAGGGCGTCGGGGGAAGGACGAGGACATACAAGATTATTCATAAGAACCTCCAGGATACGAGAAGAAAATAGTGCAAAAATTACAAGACATTATGAAAAAGGAAGTAGTAGGGTTAGGATGGCACAGGCACAATTTTGCTATCAAATACATGACTAAATTAATTAAATTCATCAATCAGTCCCCCCCCCCCCCCCCCCACCAAACCCCTGGGTGACGTCAGGTGTTTTCCTCAGCTGGCTCGTGTGCTCTGCCCCCTTCCTCGCCCCTTCCCCACCCTCCCCCCTCTCACACGTACCCTATTGGCAGGAATTTAGAATTTTGGTGGGGAATTTCTAAAATGGCGGCAATTTCTTTGTCCCAACGTTTTGCTCACATGTCACTCCTTCCCCCACCAGGAAATTGGCAGGAAATTAAAAATGGCAGACGCCCTTCTGAGACTCATAGTCTGGTCTTTCAGGACGGATAGCCCAACCACACTGTCAACACATGGAAACTGTCCAGAGGCAGGAGAGGAAGGTTGGGTTAGTGTACTTTATTTACTTTCGTTGGGAAACTGAAGTAAAGGTCCTAATTACATAATTAATCATAAAGATTGGTAATAATTACACAACTATATCTATAGATCTACACAAGGAGCATCTGTAATTGCAATACCACTAAAAAATTGATGATGTCGCGAAACTGATGTTATCCTGGTGGAAAAACATTTCACAGTTCTACTCGACAGTAGCAGCAGATGCACTCAAACTCTACCCTTCACCTACAAGCTGGCGGGAAAAAGGCTGGAATGGAAGGTATTATCTTTATTTTTGTCAGGAAATATTTTCAGTTGACGAGATTCTGGTGTTGGACAGAGAGCAGTTTAATCACTGTATTAACTATAAGCATACAACTGAGGACATTCTCTATCGCTGTCCGATGTCAGAGTTCACTACAGATGCCTCCCTACAGACGTCCTGCGCTACATTTCTTGACAATCACATTGCAGCCCAGGTAATCAAAATTCAGGAAAGATAGTACACGCTACCATAACTGATGGAAAATGCTTCACTGCTCCAATTACACATCGAAATTTTCATGAGAGAAAAACCAGAAAACGTGATCAATGTGCTGGGGAATGGGGAAAATCGTCATCCCAAAAGATTGCGCCAGAAGAGAGAGGCAGCAGTCGCATGTGTCTTCTCATTGATGTATGGTCACAAACCAGCCAAACTTAGACCCACTCTTACCACCAAAACCCGTCCCTCTCCTTACCTCTCCCCAATGGAAGTAGGGACACAGGCTTTTTAAAACAGACAGCTGCTATGGCTTCTGGGAGTCTCCTATGCTGATCGCAGCAGAGGGGCAGAGTGTTCAGTACAATGCGTCTCTGGAAAATCACGTAGCTGGATGGTCCAGACTGTCAGTCCGCGCTAACAACGCCAGCATACACAATAGGTAGCAAAGCCAGTGGCCCACTGAATGAAGCAAGATAAGTGACAGCCACCCCAGGAGCACTTGTTTGTCTAAAACGGAGATGCAGCTAAATCGCAAAGCACCTGACACCACCCCCGCACCAATGGAGAACAATTGTATTTGACATCAACGTACCTCCTATAACCGAGCATCTGTTTAAAAAAAAACGAACAATCGCAACAATAATAAATTTCCTGTTTCCAAGAAAGTCGGCACGGTCTGTTTTCTTTTAGTCTTATGAGCAAAATTAGTGTAGTAGTTCTTATGTTCGACTGCAGGATACAATTCACATCTCCCATCTCAGTTATTTTGCGACGTTCAGTGAAGTGAAAGAAAAATTACAGCACTGTCGCCAGTTACAGAAGACCAAACTGCAAAGGCCAGTGTTACATATCTGTCAGATGTATTAATTTTTCCATTCTGTGTAAAATCGAATAAAGGTTCCACTATTATAATACAAAACTACCGATCACTGCAGAATGTCCACATTATTGTGAAACTGTCATCAGAGTGGAGAAAAAGCGAGAGTTTGAGCTCCAAAGAAAAGAATCTCTACTAAGCAATTTCTTTCAGCTTGATGGACAAAATTACATAGCTTGAGAGCATCCCTCATTTTCAAATCAGTACCTGGAAATAAATTTTCATGCACATGGGTATCGCAAAGATTTCAGACACATGAAATAACATTACAAAATACAGTCTCCCATTCCATTTGCTCACATGACAGACAAAACACTCCACAACAACGAGCTGTAATTGAAGAGGACATCGTTGTTTTGTACGCTATCGCAAGTCCATTTTTCCAATGCACTGCTATTTTGCACTGGCGTTTACCAAACGTAAAAAATGGTGAACGAGTGCCTTGTAATGGAACCTCCTAACGTCATCTAGTAGAAAACCCTGTAAGATTTCAGCCATACATCAAAAGCAAAAAACATATGCATGCTGTTGTCTGACATTTTTTGCTCCGTAACTCGCCTCAAGCGACCTGTATAATAATAAAACACTCACGATTCCATGCGAATAGACACAGTCGACTTATATTAGTTTTATGAGCAAAATCAAAAATTGTCATGCACGAGGACATTACATTCATTTCAGACACATGAAACACAAATACAGATCAGCATCTACACAGTTCTTTAGTAATTTAAACAGCAGTCCTCATCGTTATTTTGTAACATCCAGAGTAGATAAAAAACTCTGAACCATCTGCTAACTTTAACCAGTCATTTCACTCCTTGTTATAGAACCTCCTATAAGAATTTACCACATTCCTCTCTTCTGATCTATCGAACAACAATTACTATCCGAATGTTGACATCGGGCATATTACATATTCATGCTTTGTTCTATTGTGGCAGGTGGCCAGCGATCAAGGTCACTTGCACAGACCTGAGTAGAGTTCTGTTGCCTGTACTGGAGAAAGAATGTATCCCACAGACTATCACAAGAGAGGGTCCCATTTTAATATATTGTTTTCAGCTGTAACATATACAAGCAGCGTATGACTATAGCTTTTTACACTGCCATAGCTTTTGTTTTTCTACCATGACTGCGAGTTCTGTTTGGGTGCTATACCAACACTAACATGCTTTGATCTATAGGCTCTCACAGAAAGCTGGACATCACATGGTGAAAACGATGCTGCTCCCACAACACATATGTTAGTAGAAGTAAAACACAGAGACGATGTCTCTTATTGATGAAAAAGTGGATGAGTTTGCAGCATTGTGGAGCATTTCCTAACAGCGTTCCAAAGGTGATGAGCTGTGCAGTTAATCTCGTCTTGCACAGTGATGAGGTAGCAGATATCTCAATGAACCATTTTGAAGAGCTTTGTTTCCTCATTCCACGCTCATACACACGATCACTGTTCAGATATCGACCATTGCTAGAAGGTGCTGTTCACTGACATCATGCAAGGGATAGCGGAATTAAAAAGAGGTACTGTTATCTTATTGGTGGAAAAAAATGTGGAGGGCATCGCAGCAGATGGAAATAGAACAAGTCTGCAGCATTAAGGAACGCATCAAAACAACTGTCTGAAGGTGATGACCTATACGTTTAATCCTATGCTCCACAATGACAAGTAGCAGACGTACAGTGTTCCGCCAAGGCTGTCTTCATCTCAGATAAGTTGTCAATAAATTATTTTGTCGTAATTAACAGCAAACCAGTGGATTGATTTGATGGAAAAGACAGTGTCGATATGGGATGATGTACAGTAATAAGCAGTTGACAGCACGATCAGTTTTAGCGTTTTTACTAGTTGTTCCGTAATTTCAGTGCCAGTGACACTGCAGAATGATTCCCAGTTTCAGTACCATCGCTAAACCACGAATTCACTACTACGCAGGCTCCATATACTTGATTTGCGAATGCAGATAGATGACTATGCAGTATGTCCATTCAGTCATATACACCACAGAATGGCAGACAGAATCCTATACCGATGCAGTTAGGTTTTCTACATATTTCTAACACATCGATTATAATGCAAAATTTACGATTATGACTGGCCATATTTCCCTGTGTGGATGGGAGTCACAGAGTATTCCCGCATTTGTAGGGTGAAGTCGGAGATCCACAGACCCTCCACATTGTCTTCGGCCAACCCTCCTTGCAATCCGCAGCTGACCAGGAGCATTATGGTACTAAGCCCACTACATATCACACCTCGTGAAGGAACAGAGCGAGATGTGTCCTTAACAGCTGTTCGGCGAAGACTGTTCTGCGCGAATCTTACCCACAGCACCTACCCAAGTGCACAAGATCTCTCCTGATGTGTGCATGTTGAGGAGCTTAGCAACCTTTATTGGTATATAGTAGACATGAAAGTGTTGTGGTAATACAATAAATGGCTAAGAAAAAGTTTGTGGGTATTCATGATGGAGCTCCAGACAGATGGAGTTTGAAACATTTTACGTAAGTCAAATGTGCTCTCTATACTGGAGTATTATTCAAATGCCTGCACTCAGTACAAGGAAGGTACCAGCATGAGAGAACGGATCGTTGAGAATAAACTCACACTCATATGGCTACAGGGTTCTGCAACTGCAAATGGTATGTTGTTAGGCTCTGTGGTTTCCGAAGTATTAGTCATGCTAAATAGAATGTTCTTAATACTCTGGTGGAGGACATTACATGTCCAACGACATACAACCACCACGCACGTTTTCTATCTCAATTTCTAAAGCGACAAATTTGAAATTGGTAAAACTACAAGCTTCTACACTATTCTGGTGTCCTAGGAAGTGACCAGGTTGTTTCTTGCCACGAAGGTATCGTCATGTTTATCCACGGCGCGACCTGCTTATAAACCAAACAGAATGAAGTCAGAGACTGCAACTTCATGAAGTTCTATTGCAGGAGTGACCAAGCTGTTCATCACGATGAAGGCATCGTCGGTGTATATCCGCCGCTAGAGCTACTTACAAACAAACTAGAACGAAGTCGAGAGACTGCCGTTATGTTTCTTAGGAAATTGATGGATTTGGGTACATTTTTATAAATGGGAAACGTACCTGCCTTCAGTCACACTCCCTACAAAACACTCTAGGGAATGGTTTAAGTCTGATAATTCTTCTCGTCAATACTTCTGGAATAACAGTGCTTGTGAGAACCAAACGTAATTCGGTACTATATATTCAATTGTATATGTGAGAACACAATTCCGGTTTGGGATACATGTGTTTCGCCTTCTTTAATATACTGCCTCTGTGTAATACTTACGTCGCCTTTGTTGAAGCATGTGTTACGGAAACTCATGTAGTTTACTGGGGAAGGGGGGGGGGGAGGGGGGGGAGGTTAAAACTGAATGCAGACAGAGCATATTTTTTAAGCGTTTGTTGGTCGTGAGTGCCTGGGTACCCGTAACCCTTCTCAATTCCCCGCCTTTCATGGTACTTTGTCATTATTTTATCGTGTTCTCAGTCAATTTAAGTGTTTATGCAAGTTTTTCGCAATTCTACATGTTTGGTCGTATTTTCCTCAATTTTACGTATTTACCTTCAATTTGTTGAGATTACACAAAGTTTTCCTCGATTTTTACCGATTTAATGCCATTTTTCATATTTTTTCAATTGTTTTCTGTATGTGTGTGGCCATTCTGCTGGTACACCCAGGAATTATTTGATTTTAAACAAGGGTATTTGCGTGTCCTATAAACCAGCCTACTAAAAAATCCAGAGAATTCACCTTATCCCGATGATCTTCATGCATGTATTTTGAATAAGAAGTTCATGAAAAGTATAGTAAAACTCGCACCGTATGTAGATGAGTCACAACGAGTGGTGCAGATTGGAAACTCGAAGTCAGGAAACAATTCCATGTACTGCTACAACACATGAGTGAGCTTGCCTGCAGACTCATGTAGCGACACAGTTGATGGAAAGTCAGTCTGGCACAGTTCTGCAAGTACATCTGACTTCCACTCTACCGTGTAGGGGTCTGCAACAGGAAGTTGACATTTGTACAGAGCTGATTTCCGCCGCTGCTCTGGTATTTCTCCCGTAAATATACTCTCTTATTGCTTGCCAGACGAGCTTCACTCCCTACTTTTGTTTGTACCTTATATATCTGTAGCATATATGGTTGTGAGTGACTGGATGCATTCGAATACAGTGCTGTACTACACCGTTCAACTAACATGCTGTTCTGTCCTGTACATTAGACTCACACTCATGAAGGGCAGGGCATCTCTCCAAGTTTGTAAATCACACTACTCAATATGGACTTCGTTTGTGATGTGGCAAGTGTCAGTTCGTCGGTGCAAGTCATTCACGAGGTATGTCCAGGAAGGCGCGGCGGCAGCCCGCTTTGCGAATCTGGTAATTGGATTGCCTGTCTGCAGGTGCAAACTAATTCGTGGTGACAATACAATGGGAGGGGTAGCAATGAAACTTGAGGATAACACAACCTACAGGTGCAATCTGTAATTATAAGAAATTTGGTAACCATTAGTAAGCTTACCTTTACCAGTGGGACAGTGATACATAGCAATAAGAAGCAACGAATTGCAATTAGTTGTCTGCTTACTTGTCGTGGGACACATACGTCCCATTGGTAGCCAATAATATTGTGACTCAGCTTGAACACAACAGCACCAGGATATCCACATTAACTCACAAGCACTCTGATTGTGCTCCTTATAATCTTTTGAAGTCATTCCTCACCTAACTGTAGCACCACGTGTGTGACCGTAGAAAACAGATCCCACTCCAACAGGTTATTCTCCACACACCAGCACAGCACGTGCTGACAGTGTCCATCCGGTGTCGATGTACACGCGAAATCGGTTAGCATCTTGGTCCTTGCTTTCCGCAGAACTGATTTGTTGGTGCCTCTCCGGCCACCCGCACTACTGCCTATCCACACTGGAACCTGATGTCGAGCCTCCAGCCTCGGCGACCACCACAGTGGTCCATGCCCCGCGCTGAGTGTCAACGGTGCGCCGCTGGCACAGACCAGAGAACGTTCGCTTTCGAGAGATGTCTCCGTTCTACTCGAGTCCAGCTCACTGTCTCCCGCCTCCCGCGCCTCTCCCCAATACGGCCATAGCGACATTCCGCCAACCATGCGCCTCGCAACAGCCGTCCTGTGGCGGCACCAGAACCACGTAGGCAAGAGTGCGATCGTTGGTGCCGGTGAAAATAGCCGTGGTACGTGACACGGCACAACAAGGTATTTCGATCTCTGCAACTACACTGTCGTCAAAATATACAGTAAAGCTGTCACAGGGACATTTGCGGTGTGTATTCTGGCATTTACCTGCGTGGAATTACCATAGCTCTTAACGTTAGTCGTCAGTTTTTTGAACACATAGATGATGATAATGATTGGTTTGTGGGGCGTTCAACTGCGCGGTCATCAGCGCGCGTACAAAGTCCCAATTTTTACACACTCCAATCTTTACACAGATCAATCTAGCCTCTGTCATGAATGATGATGATGAAATGAGGAGGACAACACAAACACCCAGCCCCTGGGCAGAGAAAAATCACCAACCCTGCCGGGAATCGAACGCGGGTCCCAGTTGTCAAGAGGTAGCAACGCTAGCCACTAGACCACGAGCTGCGGACTGAACACACAGAAAAAAATAAATAAATTTGCTGTATTTTGTTGACAAGACATGCTATCCGGCGCCTTATATCAAGAGAAAAAAAGGAGCGTTTAAACTTTTTCTACCATGCAAACAGAGTACTTGTCAGCTGCGGCACTGACGTCGATTAACGTAATCTCAGTTGATCATTGTCCAAGTCTCCTAACCATACATCACCACAGGATTCACTACTGAGGCTGCCTTGGTATCGTACAGTAATGAGCCCTGTGGTGATATTTGGTTCGGAGACTTGGACAGTGACTAAAATGATTAGAAGTTCTTGCAGAGGCAGGAAAGGAAGATATTAGGCAAATTTACGGGCAATAAATTACACGGCGTTTTGGCGAATCATGAATAATGAAATGGGAGAGTTCTATAACAAACCAGGGATCTGGACGGAAATAAAGAGTAATAGACTACGCTGGTTGGGAAATATAGAAACAATGGTAGACAACAACACAGTCAAGAAAGTTTTCAAACAAAACGAAGTGGACGCCGTATAAGGCGCAGACCAAGGACCAGATGGCTAGACAAAGTGGAGAGAGCCAAGACAGCCATCAGTGAAGAATGGGCGAGATTGTCCAGGAGGCCTAGGCCCTACACGGGCTGTTTCGCCAAGTAAGTGAGTTGTTTATTCGTTGCACTACCTTTGCTCTGAAAGGTTTCAGTTTGATTTTCTAGATAGCTCTGTCGGCAGGCGCTACTGATGCACTGACAGTCAGAGGTGCTACGTAACGCAGCTATATTCCGTGTCATCTCTAACGAGGGCGGCTCCCAACTAGTCTAGTCTCTTCATATTAACTAGCTACGGTGACTTATCTTTACGTCTTCGTTGCACATGACTGAAACTAAAAGCTCCCTATATCTACAAAACTTTTAGTGTCCGATCTGCTTTAATTAATTCAGTTCAACTCAATAAAATCTCTCTTCCTATTTTAACCAAATACCTCGTGTGAGGGACAATCACAGCCATAAACAGACCCATAAACAGACATCTTGAATAACAACCGCTTGGCTGCTATTGTAAATACTTTAATTAACGATCGATTTCGTAGGTTAGAAGTCATATCATCAGGTTAGATATTTCAAATCATGACATTAAACTTGTGATATCTACGAAATCGAACGGTCCTGATCTATGAATGAATGTCGCAAAGGGCGATTCGTCAGGTAAGCAGGATTCTTGTCACGCTTGAGGAGTCGTGGACCTATGTTCTCTGATGACCGGACGAATCGCTACTTGTATCATTTTTTCATAGCCAAGGAATGTTTGCTCTCATCCATCTCGCATGTTTAATGTCTGGACGTAACATATCTAACCTGGTGATGTGGTGTCCAAGCTAGGAATCAGACCATTTCCGGTATATGAATAATTTACCATTTCCGGTATATGAATAATTTACAAGATTACCAAAGCGTTAATTATTCAAGATATAACGTGAAACATCTTGGCGCATTCATTTTCATTTTTCTCGTTTTGCGAGAGTTCTTAATCATTTTTCTCTCTTTCCCTCGGTTCAGTTATCGTCTTCTTCTTTCTCTGCAAACCAGTGAAACTTTCTATCCCATTTATAAGAAGAATTCCAGTTTGTCTGATAACATCTGGAGCATCCAATCCCGTGTTGTCATTCCTTTAATTTACCGGTTGTATAACTTGTGTAGCGTCGTTTACTACCATTATGTAAGCAATTAATCACACTCGAACGCCGTGAGTATTTCAAAAGTATTCAGCTCTGGATCTTCTCTTAATAACCAGCGAATAGTTATTAAGACACGGATATATGTCCATCTTCTATTGGTACTAGCAGCCCTGGTTAAGTATGTTAAAGTTCATTTGGTAATGTAGTTGTTGCGGTATTCGGTGCAAAGACCTATTCGATGCAGCTCTCCATGCTACTCCTCTCCGAATAACTACTGCTACGCACGTCCATCTGAACATCTGATAATTATCGGTGAATAAAGTTATGTTACATATTGCAAGGAAATTAGCTACTTGCCATCCGCAGCTGTGCAGTGATCGTGTTTAAAAAGATTCTAAAATAAAAGAAGATCTGTCTCCCTCCGACAAGTCGTCAGGTTCTTTTTCTATGACGTTTCGGAAGATACTTTCAATCTCGTTTTAGTAGTGTGTAGCTGGAGTAAGTCCAAACAGACACTTTCATACTATGACCGGTGTTGGCGGAAAACGTCGCTTTGTTTCCCGTTACAGACAAAACGATTTTCATGTAACATTTTACGTGCCCAATCGACAGAGCGGCGCCAAATTAGTCTATTGCGGTATCCGTTTTATGGATGTGTGTTAATAGGAACAGTAAAACGCCAACAATAAGCATTATTCCAGCAGCGACTGAGTAGCGCTGCTGCATAGCGGAAGCAGTCACTATGAGTCTAGGAGCTTCTAGGTCACTGGTGGAGTACTCATTATTCTTAATCTTTTACTGTCCCTGTTAATACATATCGACAGAACGAATATCGCACTATACTAATTTGGGACCACTCTATGGAATGGGTACGTAAAATTCCGCATATATATTGTGGGAAGCGATTCGACGATTTTAGTCGACGCTGGGCCTCTCATAAAAGACGTGATGAACACAGTATTCTTCTGGGCTGACTCCAGCTACACATTGCAAAAACAAAACTGCAAATATCTACCGACACGTTAGAGAGATGGTGCCTGATGGCTCTTACGTGCAACATGCATTGTGTGTTTGTGTGTATGTGTTGGGGGGGGGGGGGGGCGTGTCTGTGTGTTTTACACCTCATGACAGACATTTACAAACAGAAAATGAAAGGGAGATCACGATGTATGAACGGTTAGTTGGACTCTCCGTAATATTCTTGTCTCACGAACTTTGATAAAAACCCTGTTAAATGTGAAGTCCCGACACAAATAATACATGAATAACTGTTGATTTTGTGTTTCACATACACACTGATAAGCCAAAACATTATGCCCACTCCACACTGTGACGTTGGATGCTGCCTGGTGGTATTGTGGCACGTGACGCTGGAGCAAACGTATACAAGCGGAGCAGACGCGAACAGGGGAATACCCTAGTGAAGATATCGGCCGTACATGGGGAAATACATTGAGGTAAGCGACTTTGACAAAGGGCAGATTATTATCATGCAGAGTCTTTGGACTTGTATCTCGAAAACAGCGAAACTGGTAGTGTGTTCATGCGCTACAGTCGTTAGTACTTACTGAAAGAGGTAGAAGGGCAATGAAACTACCACTGGACGCTAAATTGTTAGACGTCCACAACACTTCACACAACGTGGGGTTCGAAGGCTTGTCTGCTTTGTAAAGTAGGATAGATTGTGGACCCTTGGTCGAAAGAGCACAATCATGGTGCTCGCACGTTTTCGGAGTACACAGTTCATCGTACGTTGTTGACCTCCGAGCACCGCATTAGACCACCCGTACGTGTTCACACGTCGACCCAACGACATCATCAATTACAATTTCAGTGGGTAGTGGGTATAGATTCGATCGTCGATCAATAAAAACGTGTCGGCTCTTCGGGGACTCAACATTTTTGCTACACTAGATCGATGGTCGTCTCCACAAATGCCGCCATCGGCGTGAACAGCGGCTCGAAACGTGAAGCACACCACGGACGCAGGCTGATGGGAGCAGTATTACGCTATGGGAGACATTCTCCTGAGCTTACATGGGACCGGGGTTAATAATCGAAGACACGCTGACAACTGTGAACCACCTGCATCTCTTCATGCTTGATGTCTTCCTCGATGGCGATGTCATCTTTCAGCGCATAATTGTCCGTGCCTCAGAGCCAGAACAATGCTACAGTGGTCTTACGAGCGTTGTAGTGCAAATACAATGGAACCTACCTGTGTCGCCACCGGGCCCTATCACCGCGTACATGAATAAGCGGCCTTTTGTTTAGGTTAAATACATGACCTGTGCGCAGACATCTAATACCACATACCTCCGAAAACCTACCAACAAACTATCTTATCCCTGATACTCAGAATCAGTAATGAATTTCGTTCCAATGACCGACAAACAAGTTATTAAGCAGGTTGTCATAATGTTTTAGCTCAGTTTAAATATCAGACACTTAAGACTAGGAACCACCGTACATACACATGAGACTCAACGAAAATGGTCTGATGTTATGTTCACATTAAAATAATTTTTATCCAGCAAAGATGGCAACGTATGTCAGAATATATCCAAAAAACATTGAAGTAGTGGTTTTTATAAAGAATATGCACACACTACTTTAATGTTGTGCGGTTAGCTACGAAGTTTCAAAGTGATATAGCAATATAAATGGGCTCCCTTTATTTGGATAAACTTCACGAGAACGGCGTTGTTTTTGTAAATGTATAATCGGACGTGAACGTGTTTTCTAGCGACGATCATCAACTCTCCAGAATGAGATTTTCACTCTGCAGCGGAGTGTGCGCTGATATGAAACTTCCTGGCAGATCAAAACTGGGTGCCCGACCGAGACTCGAACTCGGGACCTTTGCCTTTCGCGGGCAAGTGCTCTACCATCTGAGCTACCGAAGCACGACTCACGCCCGGTACCCACAGCTTTACTTCTGCCAGTATCTTGTCTCCTACCTTCCAAACTTTACAGAATCTGCCAGGAAGTTTCATATCAGGGCACACTCCGCTGAAGAGTGAAAATCTCATTCTGGAAACATCCCCCAGGCTGTGGCTAAGCCATGTCTCCGCTGTATCCTTTCTTTCAGGAGTGCTAGTTCTGCAAGGTTCGCAGGAGAGCTTCTGTAAGGTTTGGAAGGTAGGAGACGAGATACTGGTAGAAGTAAAGCTGTGGGTACCGGGCGTGAGTCGTGCTTCGGTAGCTCAGATGGTAGAGCACTTGCCCGCGAAAGGCAAAGGTCCCGAGTTCGAGTCTCTGTCGGGCACACAGTTTTAATCCGCCAGGAAGTTTCGTCATCAACTCTGATCAACTTGGTCTGTGAAAGATTAAATTGTTGTTTCCCATAGTGTTCATGAAGTATACGAACAATTCTCCCATTACAGCTACATAAAACACGCTCGAATAGCCGCTCGTGAAGAGAGATGAATCTGACCCGTATAGAAACCGCCTCGCTTATTCACGACGCGGATTGGTGAACAAGACAGAAATGATATGGTTGTTAGACGGTTTTCCACATCCCACTACGTGAATACTGGGCTCATTTCAACGCCCCGACTCAGATACACTTCGCTTAAACATTTAGAACACTTTCTCACATACAGTTCTTACATACACGTCGTACATAGGATAACTTCAGACGTAGACAGATGAAGTACAGTGATTCCATTCTGGGGGTGAATGCGAGGCTGGTGACCTTACATATTTAGTCTATTCCAACCGCTAACCAACTGCTGCAGCACCAGCCTATATTAAGGCTAAATTAATAACATTAAGACATCTCAATTTCAGTGAGATTCTAGAGTAAACAAATACACACAACTCTGCCACCACTTACTCCCATAACACTATTCCATGAGCAAATATTGTATGCCCTGAGTAAGGTGGATTCATTTACAATTACAGTGTCACAGACTTGGATTTTACGGGTAGTTTTCCGCGAGCGACTTGGGACACGATCTCTAATCCAGTAAACATGCTCAATATCCTAATATAATATTAAGCAGTTAAAAGTAAACTGAGGTAATGTAAAGAAAAATCTAAAGAAATTAACAAAAACATATTCACAAAGAAAATAAGTCCAGCAGGTTTATAACTAAAGGATTGTCTATTTTCCTCTCTTATCAATACGCAGTCATGCAGTAAGTTCAAGGTAAATGTGACCCCGAGTCAATTATACGAACTTTCAGTGGTAGAAAAGCCGAACTTTATTTGAGCACAATATACTTTTAAAAATTACTGCAGTTACAACAGTTTGAAAATTACAGCGTATGTCGAAATGACCGCCCTCACCACTATGCAATCTGGCGTTCGCGAAACCAGATTCAAACTCACTCTACGCAGTGGTGTAACACCGACAGCTCTGCGTATGTTTTTCTTCAGTTGGTCAGCCGATTTTCGCCATAGATAAAAGCAATAAGCACATAAGTTCGGCGATCGTGGTGATTAAGATACTTCGTTTGCTGTTCAGTCTTCTGTGAAGATTTCATACTCACGATACAGTGATCGAAGAGCCATGTGGTACGTAACACCATCTCTGTGGAAAAGGCAGTATTGTTCTTTTAAATTAGAGTAGAACTTGAAAAACGTCTGTGTTTGACAGTCGTTTCAATAAACAGCAGGATGTATATTGACTACCAGCAAATGCACACCTACCTCCAACTTTTTAATGATGGTGAGGAATTTGGTGCACAATATTATCGTTTCTGGTAGCCTTTTAACGATTATTTTGTATACTTACAAGGTCGGGAATGTGAAACCATGCTTAATCACTCACACATCTTTTTTATCGATAACTCGGAATACGCGACCACGTTTTCATCGTCAGATGGAGTAATGCAGGAATACATGGACCGTAATAACGTGTCAGGTATAAATATTAGTATTCAGAATGAAGGCCTATGATTGCCCTTAGATCGAGAGACAGAGTCGCTGGCCCCCCAGATTGTTATCAACTTCTGAATACGACGTTTTGCAGGAATACTGGAACTCAGGAAGCGTTCATGAGGTACTTAATGAGTCCTCTAAAATTACTCAGAACTGACACAGGTATGACCTTTACAAACGTTTTAGTTTAAAGTATATAGCATACTTTATCTGAATAACTCAGAGAATAACAGTGTTGGAGCAGAAACTGAAGCCATAACAATTAACGACGCCTGTCACGTCATCGGAAGATCGTCTGAGAGATAAACCATAATAGTCCAGCCAAAGGAGGAAAATTAGAGGAAACGTCACTTCTTTTTGTTTTCCTTGAGTAACTCGAAACTTCTAGCGAAAATGTTTACATGTACAAAATTAATCTGGACCAAACTTCCTACAAGAAAGCCCATATTCCTTTTTTCCTTTCGGGCTCAGGTGATGGAGGAATCGCAGATTATTAAAAATATTGCTGTAACGGTATGAATTAATTGGTTTGATGATGAATGAAGTGGGTTAATAACAAATATTAAAAGTTTGTAACATATCTAGGTGCCGTAGAGCCTTATTAAGGAAGATATTGTGTTCCAGGGTGTAAAAGGACTGTTTGGGAGATGTATGCTGTAGAAGTGCGAGGGAATGTTGGTCACCAGATTGTTGTCACGCACTTCCCTCCTTCGTAGGTCTGGAAACTGAAGAGCGATCAGGTAATTCTCCGCTCTATCTTTCCCATTATGTCACAAAAAGCAACTACAGGGTGTTTCACGGAGTTACACAGACCCTACGCAGCGAGCGTTATCCATCACTGGTGACACAATGTGCAGATCTGTCTAGTGGTGTTTATTTCCCACAAAGTGCATTAACACTATATGGAATACATATATGAGTCACTAATAATAGTAAAGCAGGAAACTCAGGTGGACAGAATCTACGTAAATCTCTGCACGCTGTTCCACACTGCTAGAGAGGAAATTGGCTCTTAGTCATCCAATACGGCAGCTGTAGTGTTCTTCCAGGAAATGCAACACCCCGACACGAGCGTTGCTCGATTTTCAGTTTACGGACAGACTATATCTCCTCAGCATTTCCCGTTCAGTTCTATTATGTGAGCGGACAAAATAACTTCACTGAGCTCGTGTTTATATGGCGGGGTTAGTTTCGTTTATTAAAAGAGTACTTATATGCAATTGTTAAGTGAGCTATTACGTAAAACAGATCAACAGCTGATGCTATCATCTGTCTACCGCAGTGAAGAGACTTTTCCAAGTGTAACGTGCTGTCAGTATGTATCCGACAATGTCGATTCCATTGTCTCCACTATAACTGTCTGGAATGATTTTCACAGCATCAGGTATATTATATGGAACACCCCAGCGCCAGCTTTTCCAAAATATGAAGACGTTCTGAGGCTTAGATTGTAGATTAGAAGTAGGTCACCTAGGTGTTACATAACTTCATATATCTCAACATAAGTAAAGCAATGCATTACAATAGATTACTTTTCTAGATTCAAATATAATCAGTCCCATTACATCAGGTATATTTATACTCTTGGAAGATTACTGTGGTCGTATGGTAAGTGGTTCCACTGAGTGCGACCTACTCCACAACTGATAGCGATTCCTGAATGGGAAAGAGTTCTGCAGTCTACCAGTAACACTGTTAATGGTGATAGAAGGGCAGTCATTTTTAGTTCATTAGGCAATTCACGACCAAGCGCTTGAAAAGAATTTCACAACTGTACAATACGCTGTCGGCGACAGACAGCAGCAAGTTACCACGCTTACCAGTCCAAGCCAACAGTCGCTGACTACGTCACACTTACAAATTAAGCACAAACGGACGCACTTTATATAAAAGTCACTTAAAAACTGCAAATAAATAGTCACTGAATGAACTGAAAATAACTCCACTGTATAACAGACGCTCAATGAATTTATTTTGTCTACTCACGTAAGAGAAATGAACAGGATATGTTGGGGAGATATAGTGTGTCTTCAGCCTGAAAACCGATCAGCGATCATAGTGGGAGAAGTTACCTTTCTCACAATAACACCACAGTTGCCATACAGGATGACTAAAAATCAGTTTCCTTTTAGCAGTGTAGAATAGTGTTCCGCGACCTACGAAGATTCTGTTCATATGCCTTACTTGCGATAGTGTTATTAGCACGGCAAATCTGCTTTAACTGTGGCGTTAACGCACTTTGTGGAAAATAGACATCCCTCTGGGCAAGTCTCCGCACTGCGTCGCTAGTGTTTTACACGGCATGCTATGAAAGGCCCTTATAACTTTGTGAAACACCCTGTAGTTGCTTCTTGCGACATAGTGGGGTACATAGAGAGAGGGTAATCACCCGCTCGAGTTTCAGTTTACAGACCTATAAGGGAGGGAATTGCATGAACACAAGTGGCTACCAAACATCCCTTGCACTTCTAGCCCTCCCCCCCTCCCCCTATCCAATTTGTTTGACCCCCGAAACACGATTCAGCCCTTAACATGGCTCTGCTACACTTACACTTCTTACACCACACTCAATATTTGTTTTTAAACCCTCTTCATTTAAAATTAAACGTTAATTTTCTACGATTACAACAATGTTTTCAATAATCTGCGGTTTTTCCATTCGCTGAACACTAAAACTATTAGTTTTAAACAAAAATAAATCGGATCTGTAAGAAATTTAACGTAACTTAATTTTGCTCTGCGAAACAGTTTCGCTAAATCTGCGATGTTCGAGCAAAATTTAGAAAACTGACCTTTAAACCCAGCACTACCAATGCTCACACCACACCCGCCAGAATTTTTCTTACGTTTTGCAAGATACTCCCTTCTAGAACTGTGCAAAAATTACGAGTACACTATTTTTTCCCCCCATTGATCGTCCTTCTTTAGTGTTCGTTGACTGCGCTAGTAAGTCACACCGTGTTGCTTGGTGACCGGTGTCGCTTTTGTTTTGGACATACACTACTACTTAATGTGCGATTTTCTCGAATTCTATCCCCACTCCGACTCACAAATGTTGTTCTTACACTTCATTAGTTTTTGAACATAATGTTATTCTGTTTCCATAAATGTCAGGATCATTACAGAAAATTTTTGAATGAAGTCTGACAGATGTTTCTTGCTGTTATTATCCATACATTGCACTTCATACTGAGTTTTTTATGTTTGGTAAGTTCCTATATCAATTCACTAAGCTTCTCAGACATACAAGGAAGGAGGCCGACGAAAGGTCAAGAGACGGGACACAAATTCGGACTAGTACGATCAATGGGGAAACGGTAGAGTGTGGTCTTTGGAAGGGACCATTGTCCTTAATTTATTACGAGAAAATATGGTAAACAAAAATAATTGTTGCGTGGAGATTTGAATCATCCTTCCGAATACGATTCGGCAAATACATTGGTGTGCAAAACTCAAGAATGAAAGTAACTTTCAATGATGTTTCACTACAAGTAACATAGGTCTTTGAAATATGGACTGCTACAGTATAGCACAGTTCGTAACTGAAAGAAATACGCAGTGAGACGTACAGAAAGGACACTTTTATACAAAGACTATAATTACACTGATTTACAATGATACCCTAGTCATTGCAAAACATGGGGCACGGTTCTTAATAGAGCGCGTGAGCACCACAGACAGCATATCATGTTGTACAGCGTGCTTCCGCACTGGCCACGATGTTGCAAGGCGCTCCTGCGGTAGGGCGTTCCATTCCTCGATCAGCGCCTTTGGTAGCTGCTTGATGGTCGTTGCGGCATGTGGACATGCTGCACTACGTCTAACCAAAGCAATCCACACTGTTTAAGGAGAGACGCAGGGTAAAATGCGTTCTTGCAATGAAACACATATACACCCTAAAATGTTACAGCTAAAGTAGTAAAACTTGAATCTGTATGTACAACATAATGCTTGATATTCTGTGCAGTTTTTGCTTGGAAATGGCCATCTACATACATTTTATAAGGATTCAAATTTTTGATTGCTATTGTTTCTATAATGTACCTTTGCTCGTAAACTAATCAATCAATGAGAATGAAATGTTACTTTTAACATTTGCATAATAGGCTAAAAAAGCAGGTGGGATGGATTTTTGTCTATGGTCATAGTTTATTTGAAATTAATTTTTCAGTTTTGTATTACCTGGGACTGCTCTATTTTTCTCAAATTTTAAAGAAAAACTTTTCTCAGAGAAAACATAACGGAAAAGTTCTGCACAGAGTTATTCTGTAAGTAATTCTGAATAACTGTGTCAAATTTCGGGATGTTAGCTTCTATAGTTCTGAGAAAAGGTATATTATAGCTCAAAAAAGTCAGTTCAAAGCAGTTCCCATTTAAAGTTTTTATTTCAATTTTCGACAATGTTGGTATACCACTAGTGACTAATGCTGTTCATATCCTTAATCTTTATTCTCTTCCTCATCTTCCTGGAGCAATCTCTTCTCTTACCTCCATTGCTACCCAACATTTGCATTCTTTACGAAGCTACCCGAACTTTGTCCAGTCTCACTTCATCGATGCTTCTGAGTATCTTCAGTGTGAATGGACCTGGATCGAAGCCTAGACTCTGCAGGCACTTATTACTACCTACATACACACTACAGAACACTCGACGGGTAACGCATGCAGCTATCTTCACAACAACTGAGGGACGTATCGGCTACTGAACACTCAACAGGTATCAAATTCAGCTATCTTAACAACAATTGACGGACATATCCACTATTGAACACTAGCCAAGTATAACATGCAGCTGTCTTCACAACAGTTAAGGGGAAAATACTATTTTTGGACATCGTATCCATATAACGTCATTGTAGCTCTTACTTGGATTCTGTGAAGCAAAATATCACAGTACTGGAGAAGAAAGGAGGGAATACAAGGCAGAATCGCTCAAGCAAAGAAGGTATTAACCTAAATCCATTGGAAAACTCGTATTTGGCAGTGTACACATCATCCTTAATTCCTTCTTCGATGTACTCAGTGACTTTTTCGAAAATTGTTCTTCTCAGGAGCAGCATCCGTAACACTGTTATTCAAATTTTCTGTACCTTCTACACATGAAATCCAACATTTCCTCACGTTTTTGAATAAGCGTCCATTGTCACGTCCCATTTCGAGCAAAACAGGTTGATATATGCAAAACTAAAGAGGGAAATAAGTCTGTAGCACGTACTAGTCGAAAGAACCACGTTTTAAACTAAGAAACAATCATAGATTATCTTTCTCACAGCCTTCCAGACTCATCTCCAATTCCTTTCGATTGTGCGGACGAAAAATTAACGCACAAAAAATTTCTAGCATTGTGAAAGTGTGAATCAGGGCACAGAAAGAGGGGGCATGGCAGGGGCACACGGCGAAACGACTTTTTTACAACATATTTCTTGCCAGAATTAGATTATGAAAATTTGCGGCGTTATTCTTAAAGAAGAACTCTAACAAATTACGCTATAGAAAAACGAATTTTTCTGCAGTTTTGCCCTTAAGTCGGAGAAACGGGCAGGCAAGCCATTCGTTCCAGGAGCTCCTGCACGTGCGCTATTCGGTGCAGCCGCGCGTTGTCATCCGTATAAATGATGTCAGGGCCGAATACACTGCCGAAACGATGCACATGGGGTACAGTGTCACAATAACGTTGACTGGTGAGTGTACCATTTTTGAAGAGTTGGGAGTCCTACACCAATGTAACATTTGGCATCTGCACACCAAAACGCCTGAACCAGCAAAACGGTCATATTCGTCAATGATCCACTCACCACATAGGGCTACGTCCCGAATCACTTCTGCTCTCATTGGAGAAGAGTACGTGACTTCACTCCTCGCAGGTTCAGTCTCCGATTGCAAACGATACCGCCAATGTGTGGGTGCCAACGGAACACAACGTCGACGGCAAAGAGACCACCCTATGCAGTCGCCGTGCCACTGTGGAACGTAAGGTTCAGTGCATTGCACTCAAGTTAAATGTGACTGCATTTGGGCCCTTTTTGACGTGTGTTTCTTTTTGCATGTTGTACAATGTAGCGGTCTTCTGCTGCTGCAGTCGTTGGTAGCCGCCCACCTCCTTCAGACAGCAGTGTATGTTGGTCGGAGCGCTCCCCACATACGGCAAACAATGTTGTGAGCAGTACGAAACTACGCTAGTCGTACTTCGTGCTGACTCGTCCCATGTGACGTTATGCCAACGTAAACTCCGGGCCATAGTGTAATGAAGAACACTATCTCAGGGCACAATTACTGCTTATTGATTGACGAAGACATTGTGTTTTTTCGTTCCCTCAGCTGCGTCACATTTTGTTATCTATCTCGTTCCTAACTTTTGCATATCGCTATAGGTCCATCTCTTCGCGTACATGCAAACATCTACTGGGTGTCATAGAAAATAGCTTTTTGCGGGTTATTGCTTTTCCGAAGTGCCTTGCGGGATTGCCGCTCAGTGTGATGCCCCTTGCCACGGTTCGTGTGGCTCCCCCGTCGCAGGTTCGAGTCCTCCCTCGGCCATGGATGTGTTTGTTGTCCTTATAGTAAGTTAGATTACGTAGCGTGTAAAATGGTTCAAATGGCTCTGAGCACTATGGGACTCAACTTCTGAAGTCATCAGTCCCATAGAACTTAGAAATACTTAAACCTAACTAACCCTGGACATCACACACATCCATGCCCTAGGCAGGATTCGAAACTGTGACCGTAGCGGTCGCACGGTTCCAGACTGTAACGCCTAGAACCGCTCGGCCACTCCAGCCGGCAATTAGTGTGTAAGGATAGGGACCGATGACCTCAGCAGTTTGGTCCCATAGGAACTTACCACCACTACCTCCATCTTCCGAAATATAGCTGTTTCTAAAACCGCATGGGATAATTAGATGGTTCTAGGCGCTTCAGTCTGGAACCGCGCGACCGCTACGGTCGCAGGTTCGAATCCTGCCTCGGGCATGGATGTGTGTGGTGTCCTTAGGTCAGTTAGGTTTAAGTAGTTCTAAGTTCTAGGGGACTGATGACCTTAGATGTTGAGTCCCATAGTGCTCAGAGCCATTTCTGATAATTAGGTACATCAATTTGTGTTTAACATAGTGAATGGTCTGAAATTAAGAACGTTACGAATGGTAATTCAGTAACAAGACAGGCGGTTCAGAATAGAATTTGGCAGGAATCGCTATTCCAGTTTTTTCTGAACACGAACAGTTACTTATACTTCAAGTTTCAACGCGTCAACTACAATCCGCTAGAAAGAGTGGCAGCGCGCACGAGGGAGAGAGGTGATTCAGTACGCAGTCCAGACCCACACTCCACCTCGCCTTTAATTCAGCCACAAAATTACAAAACCGTGCCATGGTGCAGAAAGTTGGCCGGCTACTAAACAAACAGTACAATGTTTTCATGTAATGGGAACCAAAATGCTGCGGTGAACTATTGGCCTGCCACTTCATCACCATATAACGAATAATAAAGTTCGCAGCTGGTGCAGAGTGTTAAACATTGTTAAGAAGATGAGGGAAAGCCATCGACAGCCACATGGACTCGTAATTCGAGTGCTCCAAACGTAAATCCTTCCTCAAATAAAGGCCTATGTTTAATACTAGTATACCTCTATTGGCCCAGAAAACCCTTTTTGGCCGTGCTAATCTTGGTCTGGATATTTTGGTGCCTACCAGAGTGCCAGATTTGATGGTGTTCTAATTGCTGCTACTTCTCATCACTTTCGTCTTTCTTCGACTCTTACCTTACTCTCAAGGCATATTATGCACTCATTAGACTGTTCATTCCAGTCAACGTTCTGCAATTCTTCACTTTCACTGAGGATAGCAATGTCATCTAATCATTGATATCCTTTCACCATGAATTTTAATCTCGCACTTGACTCTTTCTTTTACTTACGTTATTGCTTCCTTGATGTATAATTTTAACAGTAGGTAAAAAAGACTGTGTCCCTGTCTCATACTCTTTTTAATCCGAGCACTCAGGTCTTGGTCATCCACTCTTATTGTTTCCTCTTGCATCTTGTATATACTCTGCATTACCCGTCTTTCTCAATAACATACATCTATTCTTCTGAAAATATGAAAGAGCTTGCAGCATTTTGCATTGTCGAACGGTTTTTCCAGTTAGACAAGTCCTATAAACGTCTCTCGATTTTTCTTGTGTTGCTTCCATAATCAACCTCAAGGTCAATATTCCCTGTCTGGCTCCTTTACCTTTCCTGAAGCTAAACTGATCGTCATCTAACAGATCCTCAAGTATTTACATTCTTCTGTATATTATTCTTGTTAGCAGGTTCGACGCATGAGCTGTTACGCCGACTGTGTGATATTTCTCGTATTTGCTAGCACTTGCAATCTTCACAATATTGTTGTTGATCTTTTTCCGAAAGCTCGATAGTATATCGAGAGCCTCAAACATTTTACGTTAATGGTTGTCCGTTTCCACTTCTCTAACCATTTTAGAAGTTCCGATGGCATGTTATGTGTCCCTTCTTCATTATTGAACCGTGAATTTACTTTCAAAAGTTTTTGTTAAGAATTTACTTTGTTTACTAGTGATTCATCAAGAACATTAACACATTTAATCACACTATGTGAGGGTGAATGTAGTTGCCAGGAAGTAACTGTAGAAATCAAAATGAAATTGCTTTTAACAAATGGGAATTTTATTCCTAAAAGCTCTATTCTTTCTTCAGAATTCTTTTTTTAAAAATTATAAGCAGAAAGCACCCTCTAAATATCAAGTTACAATTTATTCAGTGGCAGAAAGAAACAAATTATTGAGTTTATAAGCTTTCGGACTGAGAACCTTGCCGCTCCCTTTTGACACGGCCGTAGTCACGAACGCTCACAACAACCTCTGAAAGACTATACAGGTGCAAATGTGCAACACACCAGATTACCTTAAACTAAAAGTTTTAACAATTCACACAAGCACACAAACGATGCACTCCGTGGGAGGGATGGAAATGATACAAAACACTAAAATTGCCACCGAAGGTGCAACTTCATTTTAACTTCTAAGAAAAGTCTTATGGTGGAAGGGTGGCAACTTTATACACTAAAATGACCATTTAAATAATAGCCCGTGAAATGCAATCTTACATAAAATTATAGAAGGTTGGCTAAACATGCTCTGCAGTACACATATACCGCCTCTCAAGAAGATATGCAAGATAAAAACATATTTCAGGAATTAGGCCGTTATACATCAACCAACAAATTCGTAAACACACCGAATCCGACTAACATGACAGAGGCAGCTATTAACGTACGACAGATTGATAGGGAGATAACCGAACAACCCGATCCGCAGGTTGCTCTAACCCGCCCTTACTCCACAAGAGAAAACGGACCACCCAATTCGTAAATAACCACCTTACAGCGGGTGGGCAAACGCAGAAGAATGGTGGGACGTTCCCAAAACAAAGTGGCTGGTGACTTCACCAAGAAAATAAGGAGAATTTAACGAGTAAATGAAACAACATATCACTAATCACTTAACTTCTAATAAACTGCGATTTCTGGCGAAGACCTGGCGCAGCACCGCCAAAACCCTCTCCCGAACCGTCCGCTGCCAGCCGCTTCAACGGACGCAGAAGGCGCGCTGATCTCCCGTCTCACGGCGTCGCAGCTCGCACCGGCCAGACCGATGTCGTGGGTTGACTCCTGTTGCTCCCGTGGCGGCCGCGAAGCCACTACGCCTCGCTATACGGCGCGGCCCACTGGGCTCACGTGGCGACCTCACATGCGCCGAAGCTCAAGGCCGGCAAGTCATCTTGTGTCCCAGTGCGCGACCGACCAACCGTTCGATCCAACCGCCAATGATCGTTGCCTGAGACACACTAGCAAGCTGGGAAGGAGAGACTGACCCCATACTGACTCCAAACTCATCCAGACTGACCCACTGGCGAGCTCATAGCACCCCTTAAAGGCACGTGAACAGGCAACATTTCCCCCTTCCCACCAGAGGGAGACACCAAAGCTGCGATTACCACAGCGGTGCCACCGCCAGAAACGGAGGGCGAATGCTTCACACAAAGCGCTGCGGCACGCTCTTCAAAACTGCAACTTTCACCACGGCTCAATTATTTAACCTTAAGTCTTCCAAAACTCTTTTAAACTCTGTTCTAACACTGAATTCCGTACCTGTTCTCTATCGACTCCTGTTTCTTCTTCTTTCACGTCGTCAGTCAAGTCCTTACCCCCTGGCTTTAACACTGGAATTCCCATTACGTTTTTAATGTTACCGCCCTTGCATTTAATTTCACCGAAACTTGTTTTGAGTTTTCTATGTGCTGTATCCGTCCTTCCGACAATCATTTCTTTTTTGATTACTTCATATTTGTCATGTAACCGAGATACCCACTGTATAAGCGTCGAGACTGAGGCCTCTATCCTGGCCAAGCGAAAAACCGCGGCAAGTGGATACAGAGAGCCAAGACTGTGGGCCTTACACATAGGCACGCTGGAGTAGTCTACCGTCGACGATGAAAGGGCGACACCAAAAACGGAAGAAAATATGAAGTGAAGGAAATGACAACCAGAACCGCATGAAGTAGTAAAATAATAAGACGCCTCTGGTGCACGCGGTACAGTAATATACATAATCCACCGAACGAGAATTCTGAGACGAGACAGGACGCATAGAACAGAGCGGAAAAGTTGGTGGCGGCTGGCGGCCGCTCTGCATTCGGCGCTGTCGGCGCACCTGCCGCCCTGCGCCTAATGAGGCCTCTGGCTGTATGCAAAACAGGCGGACACCTGGCGCGGAGCTCTCAGGCTGACAGTCCGGCTCACAGGCGCGGCGCTGCTCTGAGTGTAATTTAATACCCGCTCCAGCCGGCAGCCTGCGAAGAATACTTTTCGGTGATCTCCGTCCTACCATTGCAGTCGCTAAGAATTCATCTTTGCCTTCCTCCGTATCACCACCAGTGTCGACAACAAACAAGTCAAATCCCTCAGAATGCATTCTCTATCATTTTGTAATGACCGTATCTTGAAAGGTAGCCAGCTAGCAAAGAAATGTCACCCCAGTATGAATATTACCTGTAAGTTCATTGCCCGCATCTCGTGGACGTGCGGTAGCGTTCTCGCTTCCCACGCCCGGGTTCCCGGGTTCGATTCCCGGCGGGGTCAGGGATTTTCTCTGCCTCGTGATGGCTGGGTGTTGTGTGCTGTCCTTAGGTTAGTTAGGTTTAAGTAGTTCTAAGTTCTAGGGGACTGATGACCATAGATGTTAAGTCCCATAGTGCTCAGAGCCATTTGAACTATTTTTGTAAGTTCATCCACTGGCTGAAGAGGACCAAACAGAGTGGTCATTGTTCCCATCGGAATAGGGAAAATTGGGGAAGGAAGTAGGCGGCGCCCTTTCAAAGGAACCATCCCGCCATTTCTCCGAAGCGATTTAAGGAAATCAGGATGGCCGGAAGCAGGTTTGAACGGTCGTCCTCCCGAATGCCGATTCCAGTGTGATAAATACTACGCCACCTCATTCGGTACCTGTAAGTTTTCTAAAAGGCAGAGGCGCACAGTGCCACCTTCTTTGGTCAGCCCAAAAAGAGGATATCGCTTTGAGAAATCGCTGGTTTCAAGCACACCGATTGCGAATGGGAGGGAGGTACACCACTGCCATTGAAATTGCTACATCAAGCAGAAATGTAGATGACAAACGGGTATTCTTTGGATAAATATATTATACTAGAACTGACATGTGATTACTTTTCACGCAGTTTGGGTGCATGGATCCTGAGAAATCAGTACCCAGAACAACCACCTCTGGCCGTAATAACAGCCTTGGTACGCCTAGGCATTGAGTCAAACAGAGCTTGGATAGCGTGTACAGATACAGCTGCCCATGCAACTTCAGCACGATACCACAGTTCATTAAGAGTAGTGACTGGCGTATTGTGACCAGCCAGTTTCTCGGCCACCATTCACCAGACGTTTTCAATTGGTGAGAGATGTGGAGAATGTGCAGGCCAGGCCAGCAGTCGAACATTTTCTGTATCCAGAATAGCCCGTACAGGACCTGCAACATGCGGTCGTGCATTATCCTGCTGAAATGTAGGGTTTCGCAGGGATCGAATGAAGGGTAGAGCCACGGGTCGTAAGACATCTGAAATGTAACAAGAGGTGATCGAGACGTGTAACCAATGGCATCCCATACCCTAACGCCGGGTGATACGCCGGTATGGCGATGACGAATACACGCATCCAATGAGCGTTCACCGCGATGTCACCAAACACGTATGCGACTATCATGATGCTGTAAACAGAACCTGGATTCATCCGAAAAAATTACGTTTTCCCATTCGTGCACCCAGGTTCTTCGTGGAGTACACCATCGCAGGCGCTCCTGTCTGTGATGCAGCGTCAAGGGTAACCGCAGCCATGGTCTTCAAGCTGATAGTCCAACTGTTCGTGCAGGTGGTTGTTGTCTTGCAAACGTCCCCATCTGTTGACTCAGGGATCGAGACATGGCTGCACGATCCGTTACAGCCATGCGGATAAGATGCCTATCATCTCGACTGCTAGTGATACGAGGCCGTTGGGATCCAGCACGGCGTTCCGTATTACCCTCCTGAACCCACCGATTCCATATTCTGCTGACAGTCATTGGATATCGACCAACGCGAGCAGCATTGTTGCGATATGATAAACCTCAGTCGCGATAGGCTACAATCCGACCTTTATCATTGTCGGAAACGTGATGGTACCCATTTCCCCTCCTTACACGAGGCATCACAACAACGTTTCACCAGTCAATGCCGGTCAACTGCTGTTTGTGTATGAGAAATCGGTTGGAAACTTTCCTCATCTCAGTACGTTGTAGGTGTCACCTTCGCCAATCTTGTGTGAATGCTCTGAAAAGCTAATCATTTGCATATCACAGCATCTTCTTCCTGTCGGTTAAATTTCGCGTCTGTGACACGTCATCTTCGTGGTGTAGCCATTTTAATGGCCAGTAGTGTAAAAACCGAGTTGTCGCTTCTTATCAGTACACATAAAGACACAAACGCCTAGACCCACAGACGTCAAGCAAGGGAGTTCCAGAGAGCGACCGTGGACTCGGATGGGTGAACCTACTTTTGGCTTTTTTATATCCTGCGTCCGTGCTACGTAAATTAGCAGTCAGATTCAACTTCGTGCAGTAAGGTGAACTTGCAAAAGCTTGCCTGCACCTACGTTCTTGTTAGGGTTACTGGTTTTTATCGTACATTTGTCTACATGTCTATGTCTGTATGTCACCTACAGTGTGACGTGCGCCTGAACCTAAGGTTTTGATTAGAACAATAGAATCTGGCATCTCCACGATTTATTATTTTGTAAACCCGTTTCTTAGCTTACGTCAGGGTGTCCATTTGTTCTGGTAACTGACTGAAGAATCTAGTAATCCCCATCTGTCGTCTTACAAAAACAGTGTCTGTACTTTTATGCATGTTCCTTGATAAGATTGGAAGAAGCAATAAAAAGCAGACCAGTTGGCCAGACTAGAGTCTCATTGCTCCTTTTCTCTCCATGTGTACCCCTTTCGCCTAAATTTTTTATGTCCATCCGTCTGACTTAAAGCTTAAGGGACATCGGCCGTTCATTTACGTAATAAAATGGAACACCTACAGCCGTCTTTCCATGATGTTTATTACATGTTTGTCAGTTTCAGTGCTTCAGTACACCATCCTGAGACCTTAACTGACGCTGAGGGGATTAACTACACTCTATACATAATTCCATTAGCGGCCTACGCCAGTGCACTGGTTTCCATAGACTGTGAGAACAGTGTTTGGTCTCCATCCATCAACTACCAACTCGCCTAACATCCGAGTTGTTCTGCACAGTCTCCCACGACAAAAACCTGAAAAATCTCAGCTAGACCCCGTCGGAGTTTCATTCTAGTACGCAGCCGCTTGCGTACTTAGAAATGAGTGACCAAACATTGCACTTCACCTCTGATCTGAGCGAGAGCTTCTAAAGTAAGTACGTCGCGACCCATCCGTGTTACGACAACTTTCTTATTAACACCCATCTCTTACATTGGTCGCACTTCGCTCTGCATCTCCTTCCTCTTGGCATTCAATATGTATATGAATATATGGTACAGGTAATTCCTCGATAAGAAGGATCCTCCATTTATCCCCTCCGCTTTTCCTATCAGCACAGTTTCCTACACAATGTTCTAAAGCTAAATGTAACAAATAGCTAAAAAGGATCTCGGAATGGACACGCAGTAGTTTATTTACATGAAATTTGATGTATTAAAGCGCATTAGAAGAGTCATCAAACATGATAATTTAATAAAATGTAAAATATTTTGCATAACAACAAAATGGGATGTAGTTGTTCATAGCAGCAGCCAACGATCACTTGTGGCCTGAGTATCCTTCATGAAGGGGTTCTACAGCTCCATTACCAGTCTACCCCATCCCTGAGAAAGTCGTAGCATTGATCATCTGTTGAATACACTCGCAGAACTTTAGAGGAAGGAAACGATATACTGCGCCGCGAGAAAGCTGTTATCGCCCTTGCCAGAGCCCTGACAGTCAACGCCTAACAGCAGACCAGCCGGTGGTCGTCCGTATCCAGAATGATGCATTGCTGACACATGGGCGAGTCCTGCCAAAAGTATTCCGTACTTTTTGTCTTCGTTGGGTATTTCCATTTCACAACAATGTAACACTCCCGAGGCAGGATTCAAACCTGCGACCCCTTGAAACGTATATCCGATCCAAACGGCTCGCCGAGCGGCTCGTAAAAAACGTATATCCTCGTTGGTTGTATACTTCGACTACTTCCATCCCGTTGATCAGCTCCCGAGGTTCATGGCTAGGAATATAGTTCGGATGATGGTCCCTTCTGTCGAGCACACAATTCAAATCACCACCGGGTATGCAATCATCGTACCGTCCTCGGAAAAACGGTGTAACATCATGGACTTAAAAATCTGCTCTGTCCGTTCTCTTATCCGAGCCTGACGGAGCGTATATATGGGTCAAACGTATTCCACCTAAGGTCACGGCAGAAGCACGGGCACAAGGCAAATATTTTACTTCGTCTGTACGTATCCCTTCCTTCAATTGTTTCGCAGTGCCAATGCCGCTCTCGGCACAGTAAATACCGTACCCGTAAAAGTTCGAGGGGGGAAACATGCGAACTTCCTGAAACGGCGATATGTCTAAATATGCAGCCTTTATCATGTCACTGAGCATCTTGATTTTTACCGGCATCCCATTGCTACTGAAGTTAACAGACCCTATCCGATAAGCTTGTTTCATGGCTGTCAACGTAGGTAGGGCACATTACAGCCGTTAATTCTTCCGTATACAGGTCGCTTTCTTTAGAACATCCCCCGCCATCCCCTCATATGGTCTGCCGTTATTCTGTGCACTCTTCCGGTCTGACACCGGGAGAGTGTATGCGAGCACTTCCTCCAGCACCATCTGTTCCCCACAGGGTTGGCCTTCTGACCAGTCCTCTAGCGTCCCATCGTTGTCGTGCGCTGTAGGCGCTGTAGCCTCCTCAGTAGCCTGTTGCTGTCGGTCGAACTTCTCCGCTGTTTCTGAAGCATCGTCATCGGAAGGTCTTGCCGCCGTCCCGCTTGGGACCCTTGCATCCAAGCTAGGCTGTTCTTTGGTAGTCTGCTCTGCACCCGAAAAAGCTTCATCATTGCCTATGGGTCTGGTTGGTCGTTCTCTACCTTGAGATGGCGCTTCTTCCGGCCCTTTGGTGATCGCTGATTTCGTTGTCGAGCCTCGTAATCAGAGGTCAGAATGGATGTTCGTGGGCGACGTCGGTATCGTACACCGTCGAATTATCGACGTCTGTAAGCGTCTTATTCGAAGGGGCCGCAAGCGGCACTGAAGAGAGTGCGTCTTGCGACTACTGCATGCGGTCCAGCGCAATGTCGTCCTTCCGTGGCTCGCCACGATGTGCCTCTGTCTGTACGTTGCAGTACGTTTCTGTCTCGCAGCCTACGTCATCGGGTAATGCGGCGACGTAAGTCATGGGGAGCACAGTCGGATGCGGTGTGAGATCATCCTGTGGCAGCTGTAACAATCTTCGTTGAGTACATTCAGAACGCACGTGTCCCTCCTTCCCATACTCAGAGCACGTCCTTTGTCGTCCGTCGTAGATGACAATCGCCCTACAACCAGCGATATACAAGTATGACGGAAACTGTTTTCGGAGTTCGATCCGTATTTGTCCGACTCCATTGGGGACAGAGTACTTTCTGAAACTCGTCTATTTTTCAGACACATGGGCAAGACCGTTCCGTAAGGATGCAGAGCGTCTGTCACCAATTCTTCTGGCACTTCGAATGGAAGCTCAAAGACGCCGATCGTTCGTAGTCTCATGCCGGCGTGTTCAGCTGTAACCGCTCTAAGATACCCGTCCGAATGACAGTAGCGAAGTCCTTGTCGGTGCCGGATTATTAGTTCGTCACATGCCGCTTCACTGATGAGCTTAACATAGACGACACTGGCGACTACAGATAAGTATATTCCAACTAGAACGTCAGGTTCAATTTTTACCTCGTCCCGTAGATAACGTTGTATCTCGTAAGCTTCGCTCGAGCATATTCGTTAACAAAACTAAATTTCAGTGTCGATTTGCGGAACGGCAAGGCCATGATTCTTTCTATGTATTACGTGGCTCACCGCTACACACTTAACGTGAACACCTCTCGCGCACACGTGCCGCAGGGACGTAAACACTATCAGAACCGCTGCTCCGCTGAAGGCTGAGCCATCGAGGACACAGAATTTAGTGCGACTGCAGGGACTCTGGCACGTTCCCCGTGAGACCCATATTTCCAACTTATGGTCCACTCACTACATGTCCGAAAGAACAGATACCATCTTCATATTCATACTAAGGTGAAGAGGTTAGCAAAGGAGAGGAATTTGTGTCAGGTCACATAAGACCTATCACAGAACCGAAGAGTAAAAAAAAAAGTATGTACCACTCGTACCAACATAGCACTGCCTAAGAGCAATGACAGTTACAAGAGCTTAATCGAAGAAGACTGAAGATGAGTTTCACACGTTGTCAATAACAATCGGTTTTCAATTGGCAGGTCCATCCCAAGTAGTTTTCGAGAGAACGGTACGACGGGAACAGCATTAAGTGAACATTTCGAGTCGGGTATCTCAAATAGGACATTGCTCGCCTTCATTGGGCAAAACCACTTAGAAACTGGACAGAATTTGGCTATAAGCTCGTGGTGTGAACTTCGAGTCGCTAATTCGCCTCTTCTCAAATTATACAGTGTGCATCGAGCTCACCAATGTATCAATGTGGTGTTTCAATCGGCAGTGTGTGTGTGTGTTGGGGGGGGGGGGTAGTGCAGTTGAGGCAGGAGATGGTTGTTACACGTTTTAAGCGGGTTTATTGTCCCATCACTTTGACCCACTCATTTCAACATCCTCGGTTACCAAGTTAATGATGAACAAGTTGTGAGCACTCCCGCTTTCAAACAACCTCGGTCAGTGGGCTGCACGCAAACGTTTGTGGATAGGCGAACATTTTGCCACCTTACCGCACTCAGACTGCTCCGCTAAAATCATCCGATCTTAACATTATTACAAAAGCAATCATTTAGAAGGACGAATCATCTTCATCCCTATTGTCGGGATCACAATTGTTTACTGGTCTGGAGTCGTTCTCAGCACCACGAAAAGATTCATTCTCACTAAGAACGTCTGAATAATCATGGTGACAATCTCCGAAAGTATTTCAGATTCGTTCATTTCCTTCCGTTTTCTGAGTATAGTCATTCTTACAAGAAGGAGGAACTTCAAGGTGAAAACAG